>NC_137979.1:26801947-27025435 GCF_963924665.1 Micromys minutus | reverse complement strand
ATTTTCATCATATTGAATTTAAACTCTTTCTACTTCAAAATCATCTTTTAAAGCATTTTGAGGGGGTAAGGGCTTGTTGTTGTTGTTGTTGTTGTTGTTGTTGTGAGACAGGCTCAGCCTCAGACTCACAGAAATTCATCTACTTATGCCTCAGCCTCCCAAATGCTGAGATTTAAAAGTGTCACCACCATGCCTGATAGTAAAGCAAATTTGAAAGTATAGACATTACTGTTACCAAACGGTGAAGGAAGAGGGTTTATTCTCAGGCACATCCCTTCTGTTTAGCCTTTTAGATAGCAGGGTTTCTTCACTAGAAGGGAAGGGGCTGGTGAGATAGCTCAATGGGTAAGAGCACTGCCTGCTCTTTCAGAGAACCCAGATTCGGTTCCCAACTCACATTGTAGTTCACGACCATCTGTAACTCAGATTCAGAGAATCGGTCTCTTCTTAGCTCTGTGGTTTCTTGTGTGTACGTGGTGCATGTGTACACCACGTACATATAAAATAAACAGATTTTTTCCATAAAGAAGCTGGGCATGGCAGTGCACACCTTTAGTTCCAGCACTAGAGAGACAGAGGGTAAACAGATCTCTATGGAGTTCAAGGTTGGCCTGGACTTCATGGTGAGTTCTGGGCCAGCCAAAAATATACAGTAAGACCCTGTATAAATAAGTAAATAAATAAATGCCTTGTCCAAATAAATAAACAAATGGTAGGAATTTATTCATTTAATAGTAAAAAATAAACTTTAAAGTATAAATAGGGTAATTGTTGAATTGATAAAAGATATTTTTAAATGATAATTCATGCACAGTAGCAAATTCTTAAAATTCTAGGTATCTAGAGGTAGAGACAGGAGACTCAGGGTTCAAGATTGTCCTTGGCTAAGGAGTGAGTCTCAGGCCAACTTAGGATATACAAAATGCTATCTCAAAAGTTTTTTGAAAGATAAATGTTTCATTTTAAACATTTGTCAAGATTACAGTTGAGAATTATATTAGGAAGTTAGACAGTGGTGAAGCGTGCCTTACTCCCAGCATTTGAGAGGCAGAGGTAGGAGCACCTCCGAGTTCAAGGCAGCCTGGTCTCCAAAGGAAGTTCTAGAGCAACTAGGACTATGCAGAGAAACCCTGTCTCAAAAAACCAAAATAAATTAATTAATTAAGTAATAATAATAATAATAATGATGATGATGATGATGATGATGATGATGAAAGAAAAAAATCATTAACATGGTAATGCATACATGTTTTTTAAGTGTTGTACATTTCAGGATATGTGCATTTTACCTCAGAAGGGAAAAGAAATGAGCGGCTAGGCGTGAGTGCCAGGATTCCTCAGTACCTGCCCTGCTGACAGCAGGCTAAGCCAGCTTTTGCTGTGGGACATGTTAAACAGTACCCAGGACTTCTGCCTTCTAGAGGTCAAGTGTGACAACCAAAGATGTCTGCAGACTCAGAAAACATAGAAGAGGAGTCCAGCTGGAGAGGAGCAGTCAGTGCGTGAGGATGACAGATGTTGGGGTAGCTGAGGCTCAGTCCCGGGTGCTTGCGCTCTCGTGTTGCCAATCTACTATCCACATACATTTGAAATCCACCTTGAGGACAGGATTTAAAGCAGTGTTCTGCTCCCTCATGTACCACTCGGGAAGAAAGGAAGATTTGATTTTGAGACGTGAGAGAAAATTTCACATTCCCTGAAATTAAACTAGTTTCCTTCCAGATCTCCCCCTCCCATTTGTAGCACTGGGACTGGACCCATGAGGCAGCACTTTCCACTGAGCTGCACCCCAGGCTCCTGCATGTCCTGATCCAGAAATCACATTCGTCCTCTCTCTCGTTCTCACATGGGTGCTCCTGCCCATGGAGCTGGTGTTTGCCCTTCTACACAGCAACCCATCTTTCTGAAGACCTGTTCCTCCCTGTGTACCTCTTTGGCAAGCTCTGGCCCACTGTCCTTCCTGTGAAACCATCTTTCCTATAGAGAGCGCCACCTCCCCTGTCAGTCAGCCATCAAGGCGCTCCCTTTATGCCATTCTCCCACACTGGCTGAGAGCAATCCCTGCTGTACCTCAGGGAGGGCTCAGAGCAGAGTGAGAAGACTGAGCTGCACTGGCCCTGGGCCAGTTAAGGGCAAAGATAAGAGCAAATGGCAGTCACAATGGCTAGACACAGAAATCTCCCACCTCACAAGTAGGGTATCTGATATCACTATTTCTATCCCTTAGTACCTGTGTGCCCTTAAAACCCTAACAAGGACAGTAAAGGTAAAAATAATTTTTTTTTTAAATCCACAACTTTAAAAAACATTTAAATGGCTCTCTAGGTAAGAGTGCATATGGCTCTCATAGAAGACTGGAGTTCAGTTCCCAGCACCCACATGGCAGCTCACAATTACCTGTAACTCTATATACAGAGAATCGCATACCTTATGCCTCTTATTTTCCTCCAGAGGCACCTGCATACACACACACTCACACAAATTAAAACTAAAATCTTTGCTAGGCATGCTGATGCACACCTTTAATCCCAGCTCTCAGGAGGCAGAGGCAGGTAGATCCCTGTGAGTTTGAGGCTGGCCTGTGTTTCTATAGTATGTTTACATTCTGTGTTTTACATATGAAGTTTCAGGAGAGCAAGACTACATAGAGAGACCCTGTCTCAAAAAAATAAAAGCGTATATAAATTTAGAAAGGCTGCTGAAACTAAAGCCCACATTAGAAATGTGTCCTCTGGGTCTGGGACTCAGTGGGAAAACATGTGAGCACTTGCCAGGCCCACAGTTTAGTCTCCACGATCAAATAAATAGATCCCTGCTTATAATCAAGTCACGAACATCCTATTTTTTATTTTATGTGTATAGGTGGTTCACCTACATGTTTGAGTACCAAATGCATGCCTGGTACCCACAGAGACTACAAAGGAATGCTGGATCCCCTGGAACTAGAATTACAGATGATTGTGAGCTACTGTGTGGGTGCTGAGAACTGAACCTAGGTCCTCTGCAAGATCAACAAGTTCTAACTGCTGAGTCATTTCTCGAGCCCTTGGAAATGGAACATTTAAATGAAACCTTTTCTATTTGAGTGTGGTGGCATGTACCTATAATTCCAGCTAGTTGGGACACTCAGACAGGATGGTCATAAATTCAGTAATAGCCTAAGCAGCAGACCAGGAACCCATCGCAAGAAAACAAAACTTATTTCCAGTCGCAGCAGAAAGTACTGAATGCCTTGAAGCAAATCTTATCAAAAACTATACAATCATTTAGAGAAGAAACTGCACAACACTAGGGGGCCTCTTTAGTCAGGCCTAGTGATGCTCTGGAGGCTGAGCTGGGAAGGGGGAGAGCTTGAAGCCAGCTTGGTTTTGTAGGGAGTTCCAATCAGCCTAGACTACAGGGTAAGACCTTGCCTCAATCAATAGGGGAGGAGGGGTCCTCATGAAATTTTCCTTTACTGGATAATGATCTTCCCTAGGCAAAGGTGCTTAGCTAGTCTGCAGGCCCTCACATCATCTCTAATGTGTAAATAAAGTGGCTGTGGCCACTCCTTGCCTGGTGCCTCATGCTAAAGCAGATGCACTGAGATCAGTTTTGAAGAATGAGACCAGCAGATGGTAGTAATCAATGGGAGCTTTTATCTTCCCACAACACCAGTTCCCATCTCTTGGGATCACACCGCTTCGTGCAATAGCAAGAATGAGGTTTCCATTTTCCAGCTGCCTGGCAAGATGGGATTTTCTTGTGACTGGTCAGGGGCAAGCGTGTAATACCCCCTTAAGATATGGAATACACTAGAGAATTATGTCTGTCTCATTCGAAATCTTCCTCTCACTTAAATCTATACAATCATCTATGCATATACTATATCTCTGGGAAGTAGAAAAGGTAGCAAGAATCCCCAGATGTTTGAAATAGATTTTTGTCCCAGTAGGCAACAGATTTGATTTTGACAGACAAGGCTCTTATAATTTGTTACGAAGTTGAATCTTTGCCAGGCCTCAAAAGATACACTTAAAGAAAAAAGAAATAAAGAATATTTCTTGTTAACAATGTCTAGAAAATAAATGAAAAGGGAAGTGACCAGTCAGTGAAATGTGCACTGTGTTCCCACTCTGCATCGCTGCAAATTTCAAGTAGGTCGTTAGGGTTCTTGCTGAAGCCCCCAGTGGAGTCCCAGCCTTCCCTCATCACCCCCACCCACACCCACAAGTGAGCACTATTCTGATTTAGGTTTCTAGGTTGCCATATGTGTTTGGGTGTTCCATACATGTATATATTCCCAAATGATACATGGATTGTTTTGCTTATTTCTAAGCTTTATATAAATCTTACTATGTGTGTCATTTTCTCTCTTGCCTTTTCCCCTACTTAACATTTTTTGAGATTTATTTGTGTTGATCTATGTCATTTGTGTTCACTCATGTTAGCTTCAGTATCATCCCTTCACATAAATATGCCAACGTTCATTTGCTCATTCTTGTTTTATGGACTCTGAGCTGTTTCCAGTCCTTGCTTGTCCAAAGAGTGAGCCCTGTGACGTTCTTTTTAATGGGAGTGTTATGAGTTGAACACACCTTTGGCTTGTGTGTTAAAGGCTTATTAGTTCCTGGCTGGTCACACTGTTTTGAAAGGTTCTGGAGAGCTTGGGAAGTCCGGAATAGTTGTAGGAAGTACGTCACTGGGGACGTGTGGTTGAGGACTATGTCTTGTCATGAAGACTATATCATGTCTTCTCTCTACTTCCCTGCAATGAGGGAAAGAAACTCCTCAGCACACACTCCTGCCACCATTATGCTCTGAGACTGTGCATCAGAAGGAATCTTCCATCTCTAAATTTAGGTGCTCGGTCATAAAAACCAAAGAGTTAAGAATATGACAATCAGGAATGCCTCCCCATAATGTAAGTAAAAGATGTGTACCGTAGTTGCATGCTGGTTTTGAAACAGTCTCTCTATGTAGCCTGGTGCTATGCTAGAAGTTATACATAGACCAGACTGGCCTCATACTTGTCACGGTCTGCCTGCCTCTGCCCAGCGATTCACAGCACCACGCCTGGATGGGCTGTGCGCATCTGCACTCATTCCCCTCAAAGGGCTCGGACCACTTCACTCTGTACCCTTGAATTTGGGCTTCAGTGCTGTATTCTCAGCCAGTGCTGTGTGTATGTGGTGCTGGTGTTGGAACCAGGGACATGTGTATGCTAAACACATACTCTGCACTAGAGTACACCCCACCCCAATCACCCCAGTCTGTGTGTGCCCTGTGCCTCCTTCCCTTGCCAGTGCGGCACTCATCCACGGCTGGTTTTATCTGGGTTTTACTGGGGGTCTCATATAACTTAGAGTAGTGTATTTTTCAGCCTTTTCCATATTTGGCATTCTTTTCTAGCCACAAGCAATAAAAAGAAAATCTGTTTTTTTCTAAAAGTTTGAATGTTTTGGGCTGCTGAGAGGTGGCTCTGCAGTTCAGAGCACTTGCCAGAGGACTGGTCTGGTCCCCAGCAGCCATGTCCGGCAGCTCCTAACCACCTGTAATCCTCACTCCAGATAAGCTGGTGCTCCTCCAGCCTTTGTGGGCGCATACACACAAATAAGTAGTCAAATTACCTTTTAGCCAAATGCCTTCTTCAGTCCTACCACTTGGGAGGCAGAGTCAGGCAGATCTAAGTAACTTTGAAGCCAGCTGGGTCTCTATAGCAAGTTCCCCAGGCCAGCCAGGGCTTCATAAAGAGACCCTACTTTAATCCTAGCTCCTAATCTATATGAAATTGCACAGAAATATTCTTTTTCTTTGAAACAGGGTCTTGCTATTTCACCCAGGGCGGTCTTGAACTCCTGGGTTCAAGTGACCCTCCCACCGTAGCTTCCTGAGTCACTGGGATTGTAGGGTGCACACCATGGGCCTTGGACCCGCCCTGTTCTTTACAGCAGTGTGGGAAGCAGTGTAAATTCCAAGGAAATCTGAAGAGTATGCTAATCCTGGGTTTCTGCTGTGGGCCTTGGCATTCTGTGCCGTTCTCTCAGATGCTGAGCGTGCTTCTCTGTGAACTCGTGGCCTTTCCATAAAGCAAACACTGTGGTGGTAAGAATTCATCTTAAAGCTGACAGGTTAACCTGAGATGGGATCCTCAGAGCCCACATAAAAAGCCAGTGTGCCTGTAGGCCTAGTACTAGGTTTTGGAGACACAACAGGCCGATCCTGGAGGCCTCCTAGCCAGCCAGCCCAGCTAGTTACTGAGCTCCAGGATCAGTGAGAGAGCCTGTCAAATGAGGTGGAGAACAGTAGGAAGGTATCTAAGATTGACCTCTGGCTCTTCACACACACTGTCATATGAGTGTGCACACAGAAGCCTGTACACACCCACACACTTGACTTCATATGGCTTTCTAAAACAAAAGTAGTAAGATTACTTAGTGCCCCAAAAGTTGAATAACTTAGAAAGTTTGGGCTCTGGAGTCTGGGGAGATGGCTCAGAGGACAGAAGCACTTGTCATTCAAGCATAAGGGACCTGAGTTGAAATAAACAAAACCCACGTGATGCTTGGCTCAGCAGTGCACATCTCTAATCATAGCACTCCTGAGGCAGGAGAGGAGCTCAGGAAACGTAAAGCCTGAAGTTGACGGGCAGCTAGTCTGACAGCAGCTACACAGTGCAGTGACAAAACAGTCAAGGAGCCCCTGCTTCCAAACAAGGTGAGCACCAGCACCCCATGTCCTCTGCCCTCCACACACATGGCATGCACATGCCTGTGCACACCTTAGACACATGCAGAGAAAGCTTAGGCTTCTGACTACCCACACTCCTTCATGAAATTACTGTCATTAGGGTAGCCTTCTTTGCCACTTTTGGAGAGTAATATTACTTAGTCATCTAAACTAAGCCTTGCATTCCCCAAATCCTTGCAGCATTTTTGAAATTATAATCACCATAACCATTAAGTCGATTGTATCTCTCATTAGCTATTTTGTCTTTAGTTCAACACAGGGGAAAGGAGGATACGGAGTGTTAGAGGCCTTAAGGAATCCCACTCCTTGCCAACCAGCTGTAATTTGGAAAGGCTGTCTGGGCTGTCCTTGGGCCTTGTCCTGAATGACTTAGCTACCACCCAGATGGTAGAGGAGAGATCTGTCATCCCACTGCTGGTTCCATTGGAACCCCACTGTGCTTTATTCTCTTAAACCATTTAAACAGACCAAGACACATCCTCCTGACTGCTGAGGACCATCTCATTCTTAGTCCATTCATTCCTTAACTTTTATCAAACTGACAGGCCCTGGCCTAAGCCATTTCTGTGTGCCTTGTCCTCAGTGCCTGGAGGCGTCTAACCAGGCCATCCTGACTTATACAAGGTAGACGCTCAGTTGTACCTAGTATATTTTTAAACCTTTGGAGTGCGACGTTCTATCCTATACAGTTGGGAACAGTGAACTCATAAAGGTGGACCCTCAGAGAGACCGTGTGAAGAAACTCCTGTTATTTCTAGCCATTGGTGGTCCATGAACCAGGAGGACCAGAGCAAACAGAAAACATGAAAACATGGGTTGTTGCCAGGATATGATTAATTATAGTTAAAATGCCATCATCAAACAGCATCTAGAGAAATCCTAAATACAGCAATAACAAGTTGCCAATTTTTGCCTAATGAATGAATAAGTAAGATTTTTGTGATACTTTTTCAGTGCTGATGAGGGTGCGGTCTCAGTGTCTGTGATGCTGGTAGCTATGTGGACAGGTGCATTCTATATAGAAAGAGATTCAGACGTCCTGGGAACGTTCAGAATACACTAAGGCTTTGGCCTGTCCCAGAGACTCCCTAAGGAGACACCACTGATGGGACTAGAGTTGGTGATGAGGCTGTCTACCTCAGCATCTGCAGGTTTTGGTTTTGTTACCTTTTAGATTATTTTTCTTTTTATGTGTATGAGTGTTTTGTCTGCATGTATGCATGCATGCTATTGTCTTTGGAAGTCAGAAGAGGGCATAGGATCCCCTGGAACTGGGGTTACAGATGGCTCTGAGTCACCTTGTGGATACCAGGAACCAAAATGATTAACCACTGAGCTGTTTCTCCAGCCCCCTCCCACCCCCAGTATCTGTTACTAAAGACAAAAACCTAGGGAGTGAATTAAGTAGGAGCATGCTATTGAATCTTAAACTGATATAGCCTGTACTGCATAGCCACTAAAAAATCATGTTTTTAAGTGTGTCACAACAGGAAATAATGTATATTCTAGAAAGGGCAAGTGTGAAGCCATACATACACTCAGCATGACTTAAACTTGGTTGTTATTCATGCACACTGGCTAGCAGAAACTATACCCAAATTTCCCTGCAGTTTCTTGAGGTAGCTTTTCCTGGACAGTGGAATTCTTTTTCCTTTAAAGGTCTGTTTTCCGAGTTTGCTGTAATGGGAAGGGTCATGTGTCCAGTGTGGAGCACCCGCCTGCTCGTCAAGGACATGCTATGTGCTGGGTTCCGTGGGGTGCACATAACACTCTGCTTTGTCTGCAGCTCCTGCTGGACACCCACTCCCTGAAGATGGTCCTGCTCGACCTCCCATCCATTGGCTCACAGGTGGTGAGGAAAGCCCCTGCCAGCTACACAAAGATTGTCGTGAAAGGCATGACCCGGGCTGAAATGATCCTCAAGGTGTGTCTTCCCTGGGCACTTTGTTCACTAGAGCTGGTCCTATCTTAGATCCCTTATTCTAGAAAGTTCAGGTTTTGCAAACAGAGTCTACCCTGTCCACTGCCCCCAAGAGTTGTTGTGATGTTGACAATCAGTACACAGTTACCTGGGGATCAGAAATTCTTATTAGACGAGTGAATTCTGTCTAATAAGCTCTACCAGCTGAGAGTCAGATGGCAAATCAGGAGAGAAGCCCAGAGTCCCTTGCTTCTCAGCAGGAGTTTTAGGTTCAGCTGTCACGCACTCCCTTACCCAGAAGCTCTTTGGCTTCCCATGTTTTGCACCTTTAAGTGAACTCTGAACAGATGTTGTAGTAACTGAATCTAATTGACAAATGGGCTTTTTAAAGCCTCATTTAACAGATTGTACTCTGTGCACTGGTACAGCAGCATCTGCCTCCAGTCTCCACTTGGCCTGTCAGAGAGGCTGGCAGGCTGGGAAGAAAGGCTCTGTTCTCACGAGAGTCTGGCACCTACAGGCTCTTCAGGTCCATTTTCCAGAGTGATTCTAATGAAGGCAGGCAAGAGAAGAAAAGCGGCAGTGGCCTGGCCTGGCTGCAGACCTTAGGACCTGGGAAACCTAGAGCACGTGCCTGAATAATCTACACTCAGCCTCCCGGTTCTTCTCCCCAACTGGCTTGCTCAAGGGAAGATATTTTGGGAAATATGTGTAAAGAACTTTTGAAAGATCTGCTCCTTACCACTTTTCTGGTATATTCTCAGGAAATTAAAACAAAATTAGCCTACTAGGGAAGAAAAAGCATATTCTAGAACCAAATGAGATGAATCTGAGGATGGAGATGCCGTCTGTCTATTAATTGGTAGTTAAATGAATGTGAGAGACAAAGTTCCAGGTTTCAGGTCTTCAAGAGTCAGGCCAGTTTGGATTTTTGTTTGTGAGAACATCTATGAGCATCTGTTCCTTCTGCTTCTGCCTCCCTCTCAGTAACAGACAGGAGTGGATACCCTACCACCCGTCAAATCCCCCAGCAGAAGACACTAAGTTTCCCAGATGGTTCCTTCCAGGACTCCTGGTGGACTTAGGAGTCTCCAGTGTGCGGGGGACCAGGAATCCATATGTTCAAAAGCAGTCAGGGTCATTCAGCCACTCATGGGAATTCTGCTCTAATGGAACAAGTTGAAATGAGCCATCAGAGCATTTCTGAACATGGGCTTGCTGCCACGTGAGGGCAGGAAGGACGAGCTGACCCTGCCTCCCAGCCTGGGGCTCCTGAGGACCCACTCTTCTCGTCTTTGGTAGGTGGTGATGGCCCCTCATGAACCGTTGGTAGTGTTTGTTGACAACTACATCAAACTCCTTACGGACTGCAACACAGAAACCTTCCAGAAAATACTGGATATGAAGGTGAGCTCTTGTTATATACATCCCATTAGCCTAAGGAATGGAGAGGGTAGAGAACCTGGGGTGGCAGGGAGTGGCACCTCTGGCTTTACCCTTTACCCCTGGCTGCAGAGAGCCTTTCCTAGAGGCTGATCTGCCATACAGACTTCAGTATACTGAAGACCTCCTTGCCCAAGAGAGGAGCCCAGCCCAGCAGAAGAAGAGATGTGGTGCAAGGAAGAACAGGGGATTGTTCTTCCCTCTGCTTTTGTTTCTCCTCTTTCCAACCCTGTCCTCTTCCCACATCACCTGTTTCTCCTTGCTCAGTTTTATCTTCCAGGCTGCTGCCCAGGACCAGATTCTGCTGAAGAAAGCAAGGTCCTTGGGTTCTAGTCATCATGCCGTTAGCCCAGCACAGCTCAGACTGGGCGAACTGCAGGACACCTGCCAGCCACTGTGGCACCGCCTGACTACTGTTCTTTCCCTTTCCTCTCAGGGGCTGAAGAGGAGTGAGCAGAGCAGCATGCTGGAACTTCTGCGGCAGAGGCTCCCCGCCCCACCCTCGGGGACAGAAAGTTCCAGCACACTGTCCCTCATGGCCCCAACACCAGAGCAGGAATCCTCACGCATCCGCAAACTTGAAAAACTGATTAAAAAGAGACTGTAAAAAACATGCAGACATTGCCAGGGTCCCTGATTTCTGGAAACCCTCACCCTCGTGACTCCAGGTCCCAAGTCTTGAAGCCTCTGAGGACATTACGGTTATTAAAGTATCTCTCCCATAACGTGTCTAGTTTTCTATCTCAGTCAGGGAAGAGCAGTGAGGTCTGGGTTATAAAAGGGCATTTTCAGATGATCTCCATCCCTGAAGCTGGGGCAGCAGTGGTTGGAAGGTTCCTGTAGTTTACCTGCTGTCTCCAGGCTGCCTACGATGGTTGAGTTGTCACTGACCTATGTCATCTCTACAAAGCCCTCAGCACCAGTCAGTGCCTGCAACTTGGCTGAGGAATCTTGGATCTTACCCCTTCCTCCCTCTGTTTGAGGTTCTTTTCCCTCCTGGTCTCTGGAATTGGTTTGGGGCCTGAGTGAGCCAAGTGGCCAATGACCTCTACCAATTTCCTGCCAGTATAGCACATTCCCACGTAAACTGCTGCTTTCTGGGACTTCATCTGCTGTCCTCCATGACATGGCCAAGCTACCCCTGTTTTCTCCCATGTCCCTGTACTCTCCAGGAGAGAGATGCCCACTGCTTCTCTTGCCCGTAGAGGAGACAGACTGTGTGGGTGCTGGTGTACCCAGCCTGGACATCAAGGATCTTGTCTGTGGTGGGCTCCTGAGCTGGGGTGGAGGAAGACCCAGAGCTGACTTAGAGGCAGGGTCTGCGTAGCACTTTCCCTGTTCACATGGACACATTGTCTAGCCCTCCTCACTTTACTCCTGGATCCTGGGAAGGTGACTGTCTGCTGAGAGAGACACCAGGAAGTTCCCTTGGAAGGGCTTTCTTGGCAGAAGCTGTGGGAAGGAAAACACAGTAAGTCTGAGCATCTGACTTCCCACTCACTCACATGTTTCAAGACCAGAGTACTTTCCAAAGTCCCTGAAACATGGTGGCCGCATGCCGTACCGCAGCGGCACAGCATTACTACTGCTGAGAAAAATCACCTAGGAGCGTGAGACCAACTTTGCACACCAGACTCAGGACCAGAAACAGCCCAGAGCACAGCCCAGCATGGTTCTGCCCGTGCTGCCCTCTGCCAGCTCTTGAAATCAGGCTCTGCAGTGGGGGAGTCTCCCTACTTCCAGGGAATGGGCACCCCGCTCTCTCTGCTCACTTGAAACCAAGGCTCTGTTCTGTGACCACTACAGTGTGACCACCTTCCCTTACAGCTTTTATTCTGGTACTAAACTTGTTAGCTGGTAGAACAGTAAAATCTGGGCCCTTCACTTGATCCCAGATCCCAGGCCTGCTTTTTTTTTTTTTAATTTTTAAAAAATATTTATGTATTATATATAAGTACACTATCGCTGTCCTCAGACACACCAGAAGAGGGCATCAGATCTCATTACAGATGGTTATGAGTCACCATGTGGTTGCTGGGAATTGAACTCAGGACCTCTGGAAGAACAATCAGTGCTCTTAACCACTGAGCCATCTCTCCAGTCCCCAGCCCCACTTCTTGAGCACTATGGCCACAGCAAGAAGGCTTGTCTGGTTATTTCTGTCAGAGTGCTCAGCTCTGATCCTAAGCTCTTTTCTCTCCTCTTCTTTGTTCTTTCCACCACTAGGCTACATACCAGCCCTAGCGCCTCGTTTCCTCATCAGCATCTAGCCTATTCTTGCTACGAGAGATGACTCTCGTGTATTGAGCATTTTGAAATCCTAAACAGAAAGAAAACAAGTGGCAAGGAAAAGATGTGTAGCCTTTGGTCAAGAGTCATCACAACCTAGACAAGTGCAGAAGATCCCTGGGCCTGAGCTGGCGGATTTCCCTGTGCTGCCCCATGGTCCTGCCCTATTGGAAAGAAGGCATTGGCTCTCCCCAGACAGCACAGCTAAGTCAGCCACCTGCCACCCCCCAGGGGAGCTGAAGAAGCCAGTGGGCTCCTCCTGCACCTGGCTATTGTATTCACACAGCTTATTACACTTGCCTTTTCGGCTCATTCATGAGAAGCTGGTTTTCTGGCCATTTCTGTGGTGGCAATGAGAAATCAAGCCACTGTTTCTCCCAGTTAGTGGTCACAGCAGCAAAGTGACTTGCTTGATGTATTGCACTGTCAGAAACCACCTAGGAGCCAGCAGATAGGTGTCAGCAGGGGTTATGTTAAATGTCTTCTTGATGAGGACTGAATACAACATGTTCTGTACAGACAGCCTCTTCCTCACCTGGGGAATGCATTAGACTCCCTCGGGCCCTTTGAAAAATGCAGATGTCTAGAGACTTGACTATGAGTCTGCAGAGAGGCCTGCTGTGTATATGTTTAGAAGCTGCGCAGCTGATTACAGTTGTCTGTCAGTATCCATGGGAGACCGCTTCCAGGACCACACACATTCCATGAGATAATCTGTCTCTTCTATAAGATGGCACAGTATATGTAAGTAACCTGAGCACATCCTTTAGTTGACTCTGAATACCTCTGGACTATGTGTAGGGCCTCATATAATGTAAATACTACATAAATAGTTGGGATGTTTTGGGTAGATTTGTTGGTTTTGTTTTTTTGATGGTGGTTTTGTTTTGTTTTAAGACAGACTCACTATGTGGCCCAGGCTGACCTTGAACTCATAACCCAAGTTGGGTTTGCAACTACTGACATTACAGTTGTGCACCTCCATACCTCAAAATAAATAGTCGTTACACTGGGTGGTTTAGGAACTAATCACAGTTGAGAAACTAGCTTATGTGCTCAGACAGGCCCAGTTCTCCCGACCTCCCAAATATTGTTACTGCCTTTGGTTGAAACCACACTTGTATGACCCGCAAAGGGCCAACTGTTGAATGTTATCACTTCTTGCAATGAAAAGACAAAGGAGTTTATTGAAAGAGTCCTGTAGCCCATTTTCATGAATGTGTGTTTCTCTGGCTGTCTAACCTGAGGCTGCAGCTGCACATTTGAGCTGGTACCAGCAGGGTCCGTCTAGTGGCTAACAGCTTTCATCTGAAGCTTGTATAGACGATTAACACTGTACTTAAAGCTGGGCTCTTCCCATAGTGGTCAGAGCTCTTGTTTGATGGCCGTGGTTCAGCCAGAACTTACTTATTATTGTCACTTCAAAACAATATGCATAGCTAGGTGCATGGTACACACCTTTAATTCCAGTACTAGGGAGGCAATGGAAGGTGGCCCACAGAGTTAGAGGCCAGTCTACACAGTGGGTTCCAGACCAGCCAGGGCTACATAGTAAGACCCTGTAGCAGAAAAACAAAATGAACAGCAGCAACAAAATTTAAAAGAGTTCTCTGTGTGTCGTCTAGGGCTTAGCTGGCTTAGAGGGGCCAGGCTAGAGAAGGCTTCATTCAGACTGTACCTACAAAACGGGAGTCACAAAGAACCACTGGCCTCTTGTAGGGCCTTGTAGGTTCAAGGCCTTGGGTTCACACAAGCCCTGTCACTGAAAAGAAAATTCCTCTCTGGCAGAACAGAGAATCAGCACCCAAGACTCTGCCCAGCACCCAGAAAGATGCCCATTTTGCATACATCTCAAGTGGCTCTTAGGTGCAGAGCAGAGAGCACAGGTCCTGGCCGCTGCCTGGTGCAGAGTGTTACTTGGGCCCATCCTGAGTTGCTATTGGAAGAGGAAGCCTGGCTCCCTGTTTACAGAAGGCTCAGGAAGTGCCAGAAACATGCAGCTGGAAATGTCATTCCTCTCCCTAGGAAAAGAGGTCTCAAAATAACCAGTTAGCTCGAGGGGGAAGGCAAGTTCCACACTTCTCGTCTACTCCAAGTTGGATTCCCAAAAATAAGATTGTTAGGGCTGACTGCATCGGGCCGTTTAAGCATTAGCCTTGGAAACAGGCTCGAGAGAAGCCAGCAGACATGAAGAGAACCATTACGTTTTACATATGAAATAAAAATTTCCAGTTCCATCCTAACTGTCCATCAAAAAAGTATGTTGAACCCGCAGAGTTCTGCACCTTTGGGAGATGTAACTTTCTCTCAAATAAAAAGATCATTCTTTTGTGTAAGTGTCTTTCTTTTTGCCCATCTGGACTTAATTCCTTGCTGCATCTTGAAATACAAAAATACTTCAGCTAATTAAAGCATTACTGAATGTCATTTGCTAGAATGTCTTTCCTACTGCTGACAGGAAACAGAAGGGACCCCAGGAAAGAGCCTTGAGCTTCCCTCCCAGCGGTGAAGCAGGTGGAGGGTCACTCTCTCCTAACAGTCTAAAGAGAACGTGGCAGTCCTGGACTGTCACTGGCTGTCCCAACTGCAGTGGCACCCTTCATCTGAATGTGTGTCAAGTGTTCTGCTGCTGGTTTGGATTCCACTTTGCACCGTGTTTCCATCCCTTGGCTTTCCCTCCTCTCCCCTCCCCGTCCCTGTCTCAGCCCAGTTTCCCATGTGGCTGCCCAGAGATCCCCTGTCTGTGCACAGCAAGTTACTCCTGCTTCCTTCACAGCTGGGTGGGCATTTTGCAGTGAGATCTTTTAGGGAATTTTGATGTTTCTTTCAACAATGGAAAATCTGCCGCAGCACTTCCATTAGTCTGGCCTGAGATCTTTACCTACTTTCCATCCATCGTCACCAGCTCCTGCTTCCACAGGCCAGCCAGGGATGACTCTCATGAGAAAAGAAGTACTTCCGATTACCTACCCCGGAGGGCTGTGTGCAAGATGATTTTCCTAACAGTCCTCCTCCTTCTCACCTACATAGCCAGGCAAAGGAAGCATCGGTGAGCAGTAGCCTAGGAAGAATGTGTCCACTGGAAACAAAAGCAGACCAGGATGGAAACTTCCACAGAAGCCCTGCTCTGCAGGTCTGGTCCTAGCACTCTGACTTTGGGCCAGACATTGATCCTCTGAGCCTTAGCTTGCAACATCTGTGGAAAAGGATTATACATCTTTTCAGTAATCTTTGGGGTTTTTTTGTTTTGTTTTAATGAGACAGATCCTGGCGGGTCTTACTTTCGTTAGTTAGCAAGGCTGGCCTAGAGGTCCTGTTCTTTCTGCTTCTGCCTCCCAAGTGCTGAGATTGAAGGTAGATGTGCCACTAACCCAAACTCTTCCCCAGTGGTCCGACACAGAAGGATTTCTGGGAGTTTGAAGCTGGCCTGGGCAACATAGTTCTAGACCAACTGGGTTGCAGAATGAGACTGTGCCTCTGAGACGCAAAGAGTCAACAGGGCTGTGCAGGTCACACTGGACCAGGTGTGGGTCTGCCTCCCTGGACCAAGGGCTGTGAGAAATACAAAGGTTCGCTATCATTCGCCATTGCAGAGTCTGTGGCTGGAAGGACTGACAGTGGGGACGTAGCCTCAAGTGGCCAGTCTGCCATCCCTGGGCTGACTTTAATCAGACAGCCAAGTGCAGATGGACCCCACTTTTCTGTCCCAACTGTGCCCACAGCCAACAGCACAATGTCAGCCTTTCCCTTTGTAGTTGTGATGGTGATAACCACCTGTATCAAGAGGTCTTGAAGCCTCCCATTCTGTACTCCTCTTGCCCCGGCAGCGTCTACTTCCCCTAGCCATTAGGAATAAACCCACAGACATGGAAGAGTGCTTCCTCTCCTGGTGGTGTTGGCCAGGATGCCCACTGGAAAGTGGGACACACTTCCTTTGAATGTGCTGCCAAAGGCCATCTTCCAAAACATGCTTTGTGTACAGTGTCTAGTCCGTGGCTCCTCTCACCAATTATTCTTGCCTGAAAGCCTGCTGTTGTCTCCTGGGTTTTTGTGAGGTTTGGTTTATGACCTATAGTAACCCCCAAATTATGGAGAGACAGGCAGTTCTAATTGGAAAAGCTGCGGTTGGCTCACAGAATGGAATCCATTAAATGCCTGACAAAGAATCTTAGATTTTTTTCCCCCCGAGGCTGCCTAATTACCTGCATTCAGGGGGCAAAGTTCCTACCTAACCTTGTGGGTTGGTGACTCAGAGAATGTGGAGAGAGAAGAGTGATTATAAATTAAAATCTGTGTGGGCAGGGCTTGGTGATGTACTCCTATAATCTTGACTGGGGACGCTGAGGCAGGATGGTCAGGAGATGGAAGCCACTCTGTAGGTTGGAGATATAGCTCCAGGAGAGCGCTTGCTGGGCACCTGCAGCATCTGTGTCACTCCCAACCACCTTACACCCGAACATGAAGCATGCTGAAGGCTCTTTTACCAAAACAAACAGACTGGGACAAAACCTAGTGTGAAATACTCCATCAGCTAAGACTGCTTCCCACTTAATCTGAGACCTCTTTCAACTTCTGCTTCAGAATCAAATGGAATTTGCACAGTTTCCATGCCTCCTCCTGTTTAGGATAGTTTTTCAACAAGTCAAAAATTAAGACCAGCTTCTCAACAAACTCCCCCACCATTTCCAAGGCCAAGAAAAGTCTTTGCAAAGGCGCCACAGCTCTCCAGAGCAAAGCGGTGGCAAGCAACTGGCTACTTCTGCCTGCTTGGCTTGTGTTAAGGTGCAAGTCGACTGCACTCCGTGATGGCCTGAAGGAAGCGCTGTGACTAACCATCAGAGGCAGCCACTGAGGAGCAAACACAAGTGTAGCTCATGCAAAGGGGAACAACCACTCACTGACACATTTCTTGGCACAGACCCAGGCTCAGGGGAGTCCTGACATTGTTTTATTTGTAAGATTTATTTTGTTGTTTGATGTGTGTGTGTGTGTGTGTGTGTGTGTATCTGTGTGCATGCGTGTGTGTATGTGTCTGTCTACCTGTCAGTCTGTCCACAGAAATAAGAAGAAAACACTGGATCCCTGGGAACTGGAGTTACTTCTGATGGTTATGAGCCACAGTGTGGATGCTGGGAATCCACTCCCAGTTCTCTGGGAGAACAGCCAATGCTTGTAACAGCTCAGCCATCTCTCCAGCCTTCTCTTTTTGAAGTGAGTTATTTACTCTACAATCTAAGCTGATCTCAAACTTGTGTCAATCCTCCTGTCTCGGCCTCCCAAGAGCTAGAATTGCAAACATTAGTCATACCTGTCCTGTGCTCTTTTAACTTTGAGTTATATATTTTTTTCAAATTTATTTTAATGTACTGCATGCGTGTGTGTGTGTGTGCACGTGTGCACGCATACGTGCTCACACACACACACACACACACACACACACACACACACACACACGAAGGCAGTAGAGCATGTGTGGAGGTCAAAGGACAACTTTCAGGAGTTAATTTACTTCTAGTGTGTGGGCCCTACTGATTAACTCAGGTCATCAGTATTGGCCGCAAGCACCAACACTAAGCCATCTTGCCAGCCCTTGTCCCAGGCATTGGCTCAGAGGCTGGCAAGCTTTGCTGTCAAAGAGGAATGTAAGAAGTTGGCTTGGTCCTGGGCCCTAGCTATAAGGGCCATATGTGTCTTCCACTGTGAGAGAGAGAAGATGGCAAGGTCCAGACCACACAGACCACATAACAAGACCTTCTCTTAAGACTATTTATTAAGTAGGGTTGGATCCATTTTGCGTGTGGGACCAGGAAGCCCAGACAGAGTGTGATGTGTCCAGGAAGGGGTGGAGCCAGGATCTCAACAAAGCCACCTTTCATCTTTCTAGACTCCATGTACCTCTCCGTAGGTTTAAATTTTATAAACTATGAGATACTTGCTGTACAAAATAGGTGTGGAAATTTTATTATTAATAATGTTTTGAGTTTAAATTTTTTCAAAGGAAATCAGAGGTATTGAAACTCATATTTTAGGGCATGATGGTTTATATATCCCTGAGGCAGAAGAATGAAGGGATGCCCTCCACTGCCTAGAAAGATGGATGGCTCAGTGGTCCAGAGCATCTGTTGCTCTTGCAGAGGACAAACTGGGTTTCATTCCTACCACCCACGAATTCTAGTTCCAGATGATCTGATGTCTTCTTTGGATTCCTTGGGAAGCAGGCATGTGAGGCCAGCCTGGTCTACAGACTGAGTTACTGACACCGTTACTACTCTTTACAAGGGCCAGGTGTGGAGGCGCACACCTTTCACCAGCACTTGGGAGGCAAAGGCAAGCAGATCTTTGTAAATTCAAGGCCAGCCTGGTCTATAGAGAGAGAATTCCAGGACAACCAGGTCTACATAATGAGTCTCAAGAAAAAAAAAGAAAAAAGAAAGGAAAGTACTTTGCATCTTGAGGTCTTGAATAGCAGCCATAATTTATGTTTCAACCCCAGCATCTACATTATTGCTGCTTGCTTTGGTTTCACAGAATTGAGAAATCTTGATTTGAAAAACTGTAAACAGCCAGATGTGGTGACACACCCCTTTAACCAGCACTCAGAGGCAGAAGCAAATGGAGCTTGGAATTTAAGGCCAGCCTGGGCTACAAAGTTCCAGGACAGCCAGGGCTACACAGAAAAACCCTGTCTGAAAGAAAAGAAAAATTGAAAACAGTATCCTTCTTCCAACCACAGATATCCCCTCAATGTATGTGTATGCATGTGTGTATATGCATGTGTGTGCATGTGTGTGTGCACAGGCATTCGTGCACCACAGTGTGCTTGTGAAAGTAGAACAAACAACATTGGGTGTTGGTATCACCTCCCTCCTTTGTTTGTGACAGGGTCTCTCTTGCTGTTCACTGCTGCCTGCACCAGCTCAGCTGGCTCCCCAAACTTTCTGTGAGATTCTGTCTTTGCCTCCTGTCCCCTGATGGGACACCAAACCAGGGGGGATTAGGGGCTGGATTTACAGATGCTCTATTTACAGATTTACTCTATTGTGCTGGATTTTTATGTGGCTTCTAAGGATCTAAACTTAGGTTGTTAGGCTGGTCCTGCAAGCACTTTCTCCACTAAGCCATTTCCATCCCAATATATTTTGGTACACACATGCACATGCACACACACACATTGTTTGGTGTTTTACTTTTGAGCTCAGATTCACACTCTCACTCTTCCTGCCTCGCAGCTTCCTGCCCAGCCTGAGTTCTGGGGTTACAGCACACACCTGAAAGCACAGATACTCTAATTAAACAGAGGTACTGGGGTTAGAGAGATGTCCCCTCAGTTAAGACCACTCTGCTCTTTCAGAGGTTCTGAGTTCAATTCCCAGCAACCACATGGCAGCTCACAATCCGATGCCCTTTTCTGGTCTGCGAGCTTAGATGCAGACAAACCACCTCTATGCATAAAAAGTAAATCTTAAAAACAAAACAAAACAGCAAGATAAACTCCTAACCTGCCCTAGCAACAAAACAACAGGCTATGGGCCCTCATTGGCCTTCCTGTGACACCTTTGAGATACACACTGTGTTTGTATAGTTTTAATGTTTAATTTTTTAGGAATTAAAAAAAATTCAATCTTAAAGAAAAGCTCAGGGCTGGGACTATAACTTGACTGGAAGAATACTGGCTTAGCATGCATAAATCCCCAAGTTTTATCCCCATTACTACATAAACTGGGTAAGGTAGCACACAGGTTTTTTGGGGGTGGGGGTGTATGGTGGTTTTGGTTTGGTTTTATGTGTATCCATGTAAGTCTATGAGGACAGTATAGTGCAGGTGCCACAGAAGGCAGACGAGGGCATCAGATCCCCTGGAGCTGGAGTTAAAGGCAGCTATGAGCCACCCCAATGTGGATGCTAGAAACTGAACTCTGCAAGAGCAGCAGTACTCTTAACCACTGAGCTGTCTGTCTCTTGGGGCCCTAGTGTCAACACTGTAATCCCAGCACTTGGGAAGTGGGGGCTGGAAAGACATTCACAGTCAATGTCAGCTACAGAGTTAATTCAAGCAAGGCTAGATTGAGACATAAGATTCTGGGGACTGTGGGGAGGATACAGAGAGAAACAGAAAAACAAATAGAATCAAAGCTGGGGTGGGGGTCCCTCATGCCATCTCCATGTGGGTCTGGGAGCTCCTGTCCCTTGTTTCTTTGACCTTGGAGTGTAGCAGATTTGGCTTTTGCCTTGCAGGAAGTAGTCCATTCATTAAAAGTACCCCACCCATTCAACAATAGCACCTGAACTATTGCCCAGTTTCTGTTCAGATAACCTTGGAGGCCACCTCCTCCACTAAAGGAAGACACTGGAGAAAGCTCTGAGCACCCACTCCGCACAGCAGTCAGTTCCTAGAACAAGGGTCAGTGTTCCATTGCTGGGAAGAGACACCATGACCATGGCAACTCGTATAAAGAAAGGCATTTAATGGGGGCTGGCTTACAGGTTCAGACGTTTAGTCCATAATCATCATAGCAGAAAGCATGGTGGAACACAGGTAGACTCAGTGCTGGAGAAGGAGCTGAAAGCTTTGTATCTGGATGCAAAGGCAGCAGGAAGTCAGTGGGCCTGACTTGAGCATTTGAAATCCCAAAGCCCACACCCAGTGACTCACTTCCTCCAACAAGGCCACACCCATTCCAACAAAGCCACACCTCCTAATCCCCATCAAGTAGTGTCACTCTCAAATGACCAACCATTCAAATATATGATCTTATGAAGACTATTTCTATTCAGAGCCACTGCAGTCATGTTAGGGAAATGCAGGTGAGGGGCTGAAAAAAAGCAAATCCCTAGAGCTCTGAAACTTTTATATCTGAGGTCTTAAGATTATTTTCCAGCTTTTGGGGGGACCTTGAAACATAGGCATGAAGGTGTATTCTGTTACCTGAGAAATCAGTAGATGAAGATGGGGGCTAATGCCTCAGGGCAGCCTTTTCTTCCCCTGCAGCCTAAGGTTAAGGGGATCAAAAGCTGGGCACCTGCTACCCCACAGCAATAAGTCCCCTTCTCTCCAGGTGGGAAATTCTGAACTGGCGCATCAGAGTTCAGTGTACCTTGCTTTATTACTTTGGGAACTTTGGCCAAAGTCCCTCATTTTGTAGAAAGGTTACTAGTTGTGACCCTAGTGAGGTCAGGCTGTCTCAACTCTAAGCTACCTCCATATAGTGTAAAACACTGGATTCCAGCCTGTGCCTGAAGTGACCCCGTCTTGAAGGTGGTGACTTGTGAACAGCAGCAGGTGTCTGGGACCATCCCACCTGCACAGACTGATACATGATGTCTTCCCCGGAGGACGAAGAGCACCACCCTATAAATGTTTCAGGGTGAGCTGAGACTGTAGGATCATAGTAACGTTATCAGGAGAGCCATGCCCTGAGGAGTCATGGGAAAAACGCTGATTCCTCTTCTGGGCCACAGCAAGAAGCAGGTGCCTGACACTTTGATGGTGAGGGGACCCCGACCTGTCACGTGATCACCTAATGTGTAATTCTGAGTCCCCAGCTACCCAGTTCACCCTCTGTTCCACTCACCTGCGCTTTGATCCAGTCCTGCCCTTTCACCGCCACAGCCACACTTGATTCTGCAGCTCCACTCAAGCCTGTGAGCGGCCCAAGCACAGCGTCAGTCCCTGCGCCTCCTCTCGCCTGCTGCTGGTTTAATCAGGACTGAGGACTCAGGCCTGCTAGAGCTTCATTTTTATTTATTTCTACATTTATTTAAAAGATAATTTATGACACTTCATCCATTCACCATGTGTGTGTGTGTGTATGTGTGTGTGTGAGTGTGTGTGAGTGTGTGTGTGTGTGTGTGTGTTCCTGCCACAGTACATATGTGAGGGTCAGAGCACAATTTTCAGGAATCAGTTCTCTGTATCCACCATGTAGGAACTGCGGATCACACTCAAATTACCAGGTTTAACATCTTTACCTGCTGACCCATCTCTCCGGCTCCTGTTTTGATTTTGAAGTTTATCAGAATAACCTTGATCTTTCTCTGTAGCCCAGGCAGGCCTCAAATTCCCAGTCCTCCTGTCTCAGCCTATCATGTAGCTGGAATTCAGAGGCAGGCAGATCTGTGTGGGTTGGAAGCTAGCCTGGTCTACATAGTGAGTTCCAGGCTAGCCAGAGCTTATAACTTAAAAAAGGAAAAAAAAATGGGGAAATGCTTCAGCTGGTAAAATGCTTTCCTCCTGACAGGAGAAATGGAATTAGGATTTCCAAGCACTTATACAAAAGCCCAGAGGGCATAGAGGCTTGCCTGTAATCCTAACACTCAGAAGGTAGAAAAGGGGGTCCTGGGAGCAAGGTAACCCTGCTTCAGTAAATACAGAGAAATCCAAGAAGACACCTGGCCTCCACACACATATACAAAAAATTAAATTAAAATAAAATTATAAAATAAAATTAAAAAATGTATTGCCTGTCTGTCTTTGCTTCTGCAAGGTGGTTTTGCTGAGCACTCCCTTTGAGAGTGTGTGGGTACCTACGTCTCCACATCCTCCCTCGGCATAGCCACGATGTTTTTTCCGGCATCCTGGGCTAGAGGATGTAATTGCAGCTGTAGCTGTAGAAAGCCAGGAGCCACAAGTTCCCCCTCTCATTTTAATTGCACAAGACCAAATGTGACCCAACCCATGCCTCATCCTGTAAGAGAGTTGAGTTAGCTCCACGGAATAAAAGCCCCAGGCCCTTCTGCCTGCTTCTTCCTCCATTCATCCATGAAACCAATGGCCATGCGCTCTCTTTCTTTCTCCTGAGAAAGGGTCACCTGTAGCCCAGCTGGCCACAGACTTGATACGCAGCCAAGGATGACCTTAAACATCGAATCCTCCTTCTTCCACCTCCCCAGTGCCAGGATGACGGGTACTCGTATCCATACCCAGATTTACACAGCGCTGGGATTCGAATCCAGGGCTTCATTCCCGCTAGACAAACAGAACTACCCGCTGAGCTCCATCCCCCACCCGGTGCTCTTCTTCCTTCCCACATATCGTGTGGCGAGGTGATAGGGACTTATCTTTTTCCTCTTTCTGGTCACCTCTCCTCATTGCCACAGCAGCATGGGCGCACATGGTAAGAGCTGAGCCCTCAGACTTCTGCAGTTCTGCAGTAGAGAAGCCACAGGACTAGAGCGCTGTTTCGATTGCTCTGGTTTTGTTTCTGACTCAAAAGTGCTTTTCAGTTTTAAACACCACAGTCCTGGAGGACTTTGAAACTCCAGTTCCGAGGGAGCTGACACCCTCTTCTAAACCCCCCAGGGCACCAGGATACCACAACACCAGGCGCGCATGTGGTGCACATATATACAAAAAAAATGCATAAAACAGATAAATCTAAAAATGTTAAATTAGTCAATAAAGGTAGACGTGGTGGTACACACCTAAAATCCCAGCACTTGGCAGCTGGAGGCAGGAGAATCCAGAGTTCTGCTTAAGGTCATCCTCAGCTAAATAAAAATAAACAGATAATTTATAAATAAGAAAAGCATGTTCTCCCGCAGAGCTCCCAGAGACTAAACCAACGACCAAAGAGGGACCTGTGGCTCCAGCTGCATATGTAGCAGAGGATGGCCTTGTCAGGCATCAAGGAGAGAGGTCCTTGGCCCTGTGAAGGCTCAATACCCCAGTGTAGAGGAATGCCAGAGCTGGAGATGGAAGGGAGCAGGTGAGTGGGGGAACACCCTCATAGAGGCAGGGGGAGGTGGGATGGGATGGGGGGATTCCAGAGGGGAAACCTGGAAAGGGAATAACATTTGAAACGTAAGTAAAGAAAATATCCAATTAAAAAAGGGGGGGGGGAAGCAAAACATAGTCAGTGAGGTCTACTGGGTTGGAGGTGCCAGGCCAGAAAAGGGTGTCTGATTCTCTAGGCCTGGAGTTACAGAGGGTTGTGACACTCCATGTGGGTGTTGGGAACAGAATCCAGGTCCTCTGGAAGAGTAGCCAATGATTTAAACCCCTGAGCCATCTCTCCAGCCCCAAGCAACTATCATAGGAACTGGCTCTACCCAAATGCTCCCGTTCTCTATCCTGTCTCAGGCAGCCATGCAGAGCCGGATCCTCTGTGGTCCTGAAGCACCTTGGAGACCTTTGAGGCTGCCTCTGCTGTTTGGCTCTAGAGACAAGCTGTTTGTTCTAAGGAACACTGAAGCATGCCCTTCTATCATGCCTGTCAGCCAAGGAACCAATAGTCAGATCAGCCGTTGCTTAACCATGGCTGTCTTCCCAGCTTGCAAGCCCTCATCCAGTCTGAATATGCTGAATAGAGTCAGAAGTACAATTGCACTGATGTAGGCCCAAGGAGCCCACGTGCTCCAGCCCTTTGCAAAACCCCACCCGGGGCTTTTGCAGAGGCCAGGAATGGACATTCTCTACTGTTCTCGGGAGTCATCTCTGAACTTACAGGTAGGAATAGCCAGTGCAGCCAGGATTCACCGAGCTTGTCCAGGGCTCCCTACACAGGGAACATTCAAGGACTTACACATCAGCCACACTCGGTCTCTAGGCTAATGTTGCTCTCTGGCTTGAGCAGACCACACCTCTTCACTCAAACTGGGCAGCTCCCAGTTGAGAGGTTGGAAAAGGGGCCCACTGGTCCTTCAAGCTTGCTTAGCTCTGACACTGCCAGGCAAGCACTGGGTATTGCTCTGGCTATGTGTCACCCTGGGCATCCCGAGGGCTCACAGCTATTAACCTACCTCCAGCCTCAGCAGCAGAGCCCACACTTTTGTGGGTTATGTTGGGTTTCTAACCATTACAGCATGCATGTTTTTTGTTTGTTTGTTTTTTGTTTTGTTTTAGTTTTGGTTTTTTGAGACAAGATCTCACTCAATAGCCTAAACCAAGCCTCGAGTCTCCGGTGTGCTAGGATTCTAGGTATGCACCACAGTACCTGGTTCCTGGCTAAAGCACATCTTTTTTATTCAGTCCTGTTCCCTGAAAACAAGATTTAAATTGAGAACAACAACAAAACCCAAGTTCTCATGTAGCCCAGGCTGGCCTCAAGCTTTCTAGGTGGTCAAGGATGTCCTTCAATTCTTCTTTTTTATATATTAAATTTTTGAAATATCTATTTTTATTTCATGTACATTTATGTTTTGCTTGCATGTGTGTCTATGTGAGGCTGCTGGATCCTCTGGAACTGGAGATATAGAAAGTTGTCAACTGCCATGTGTGTGCTGGGAATTAAACCTGTCTCTGGGAAGAACAGCCAGTGTTCTTGACTACTGAGCCGTCTCTCCAGCCAGGCCTTCAATTCTTGAATTTGAGATTCCCGTGTCTCCATCTCCTAAGTGCTGGTGTTGCTGACTTGTGCCACCTACCCTCCCTTTCTTTAATAAATATGACAGATCTCTTCCAATGTCCTTTGAAAATAAGGGCTTTAATCTTCAGATACTTAGAAGACAAAATTGAGTTCTATTTTTTAAGGGATTTTGTTGGCATGAATACAGATAAAGAAAAGAAGAGATCTGATTGGACAGCGAGGCCAATGCTCTCCATGACTGAACAGAGAACGACGCCGAATCCTGGAGGCTGGAGACCCCAAGGTGCCACAGACATGGGCACAAGCCAGCAGACTGAGCCAAGAGTGATGCTAGTCCATTGGCTGGCTTTGCTGAAGACAAGCCAGTCCACAGAAATAAGCAGCAGCCATGAGAGGTGCTTTGCATTTGTCTGACTTAATCCCCGTTTGGGCACCCGTTTGCTAAGTGCAAAAAGAAAACAGAGAAAAACGAACCCTACAAAAAAATGCAGGGTTGGCATCCATTGTCAGGGATGATGGGAGAGGCCGAAGGCTGGAAGCCAAGTTCTGTGAGGACACGGTGCCTCCGTGATCTCGGTCCCTAGGGGTGATGACCCTTTTCTGAAAGGACAGCATTTAGATGAGGCCAGTCTCTGTATAGTCCCCATGGTCTCTCTGGACCGCGCTTGTTTTGTCTAACTTACCTCCTGGTTTCTACAGATAGCTCAGCTGTTCTTCAAACGAAAGCCTGTCTCCAAAACTGGGCCAGGATGAGTTGGGGAAAATCAGGTTCCTCTTTTCTTCCCCTGCTGGCTTTATTTTAAAACAAGGTCTTGGTATGTAGCTCTGACTAACCTGGAATTCCCCCCAAACCTTAATTAGGATACTCTGAGCAACATCCTGGGGGAAACATCTGGAATTTGATGTAAAGTGGTAAAGAGTTTTCAGAGCAAGGTCTCCGAAAGGCTCGAAGAAGTGTACAGTTTGAAGCTCGGTGTAGTGGTTTACACCATAATCCCAGTACTTGGAAGTGATGGGCTGAAGCAGGAGAATAGTCTAGAATTTCAGGCCAGAAACGTTTTTGTTGTTGTTTTTGAGACAGGCTTCTCTGTAGTCCTGGCTGTCCTGGAGCTAGCTCTATAGACCAGGCTGGCCTTGAACTCATAGAGATCTGCCTGCCTCTGCCTCCCAGGTGTTGGGATTAAAGGTGTGTGCCAACAGATCATTTTAGGTCAGGGCTGCAGGGACAGAGCCCATTTCCAGGATGAGTTGTAAAGTTCATATACACAGCAACATGGCAAATCCCCTTCTAGGGACCACGAAGCCAGTTGGTTTGGCTCTTTCTCATTCCAAGAGCACCTCTGTTCCCCAACTAGGAATACCAGGGGTCCCAGGCAAGACCTGGCCAGATAGTACTATAGGCAGGAGACTCATGGGTGATTCTGGGGATTCTGCATAGAACAGAGGTTCACCACCTTGACCTGCATCATGAACATTAGTCCTAAGTTTGACTCTCCCTTAAGCCCTCTGACTTCTGCAGGCATCAGCGTTAAGCAGATAAGGAAGGGAGGGGGAGGAGGGAGGAAGGGAGAGAAGGGAGGAGAGAGGGGAAGGAGGGAGGGAGAAAGAGAGGGAAGGGGAAAAAGAAGGAAAGACTGGTGGTTTGTTCAACTTATGCTTTGAGCATTGCTTGATAGGTCTCCAGAGGCAGGAGGATGCACTGTTTGGTGTGTGACTGAAAGAGCTGGGAGAGGTTGTTCTTGGTGGTCAGGCAAAATTCAAACAGGTTGTAACTCGGTTACCCCCTGTGTCCAGCTTGATGACCGCTACTCCTGGATTTCAGAAGCTTCTCTGATATTCTGGGTCAACTGCTTACATCACTGGTGCCGTGAAGAGTGTGCCAGGAATCTTGGGTCCTCTTGAACCTCCAAGATGCAGCTTCGTGCTCTCTTGCTTATGTGGCGTTGCTGTCTCCCTGGGTCTTCTGCCAATACTCAGAATAGTGCTCAGAGGGTGGCAATGTGCCTTCTCAGGCTCTGGCATCAGCAAGTCCCAAAGTAGGCACCTCCTAAACTGCCCCCACAGCAATCTGCACCGAGATGGGGTATGGCTGGTTGTCCTAGTCCAGCATCCGAGCTTTCTCTGTCTCTACCTCCAGCTCTTCTGGCCCGGTGAAGCAGGAGGCTACCATCTCCTTGGAGCAACTGCCACCTTCCTGGTCATCTCTCCCAGTCTGACCAGCCAACCTTTCACACCCTCAGAAAGCATAGAGGTTTCTCCTTTGATGTGGTTGATGTGAGGGGTCCAGTTCTGCTAATGTGTGCAGATGTTGGGGTCAATAGGAGTCGGGAATGTGTGACACCACAGAATGTCCATGAACTGTGGGTTTTGTATTTCCATGGGCCCTAAATGAATGAACAACCACCCAGCACAGCCTCTTACTGGATGTAGCCACTGTAGAAGGGATGATCCTGGCTTTCTGTTCCCAGCGAGCTTCCTTCTACCCATCACGAGGTTAAAGGCAAGTCCTCTCTCCATATCGAAAATGATGGGTGGAGAGAAAGAAAGGGCTGAACTTTGCTGGCAGATCTAGTCACTTTGAACGTATACTTTTTTAAAACAAATCTGCCCCAAGCAGGACAGATGTTCTCTGTCTTTTGCAAAGATGTGGACCAGACTGCGAAGATGAGCCAGGGAAGTCTTCTGGCAGGGCACATGGGACTTGGTGTTGACCCCCGGACATCTCTATAAGGAAAGGGGGGGGGGGTTGAATTTGGGCACACCCCCAGCGCAACTAGTTCTCACTGAAGACTCCTCTGTAAAACAAATCAGGAAGGTCCACAGTCTGTTTGTTGTGGGTTTGGGTTTTGTTTTTAGAAGGGATCCCCTCTGATGGAACAGAGGGAAAGTTCCTGTGAGTGAATAAACTGTGGCCTCCCTAAGAGGAATCTTGACCCCTAAGAGAGCTTCTATGCTTGCTGGTCTCTCTTGGAGATCAAGTCTGTGACACCCTCAGAACTTCCCTGCCTGGCCTGGCCACAGCCTGTTCAGCTGAGCGCGGGGCCAGGGAGTGAGTGATCGACGCCCCCCGGGAGTCCGGAGGAGTAGGCCCTCTCTCCTCCGGGGAAGACGTGAGAGCCAGAGCAGGCCCTGCTGAGCCAACAGGCGGCTGGAGCCATACGAAGTGCATTAAGTATTAATAATTTCCAGTTGTTTGCTCGTCCTCTCCCCCCACTCCTCCCTGCCGGCCTCTGCAGACTGGGACTCGGTTTTGGCTGTGGGCTGCCAGATCTAGAGATATTAGCACATCCCGGGGGCCGGGGGACAGTGCAAGGGGCAAGGATCGCCGCGGACCACAGGGACAGGGTGAGGGGTCGGACGAAGCCTTGTAGCTTTGCCAGTGGGCGACGCGGCCTGCCTGGGGGCGGGGTGGGGGGGACGTCGCGGGAAGATCGGCGCCCGGACGAGCTGGGCAGCGCGCGGCGGGAGCGCAGCGGCCCCTGGCGCTTGGCCTCTCGGCGGTCACCGCGGCTGGGCCAGCCCCCGAGGCGGGGCGGAGGGCGGGACCTCGAGCGAGCGCGGCCGCCGGCGACACCCGGACAACGCGCCGACGGCAGGGCAAGGAGGGCAGCCCGGAGGGCAACGGCCCCGGCCCGCGTGTGCGGCCCTCTCTTGCACTCCAACACCGCACCGGCTGTGCCCGGCCGGGCCACACGTGCAGCTATGGTGGGCCGGCTGAGCCTGCAGGATGTCCCCGAGCTCGTGGACACGAAGAAAAAAGGCGACGGCGTCCTGGACAGCCCGGACTCGGGGCTGCCCCCAAGCCCTAGCCCCAGCCACTGGGGGCTAGCAACAACGGCGGGCGGCGGTGGGGAGCGAGCTCCGGTCGCAGGGACGCTGGAGCCCGATGCGGCGGTGACCCCCGGAGTCCCGGTGAGTTGCCTCGTGCACGAACTTCTCCCTGTCCCGGCCCACCCGCAGCCCTTCCCGGGGGGACTCCCCAGCGCTCCGTTGTCGGTGCGGCCACCGAGACGGCGTGGCCATCGCCGGGAGCCGGGGCGGGAGCGTAGCGAGAGAGCCTGGCCAGCTGGAGCCAGTGGCTGGAAAATTGTCATCGCCTGGGAGGCGCGGGAGCCCCGGGAGAGGCGAGCTGCGGTCTCCTCCCTTCGAGGTGGCGGCCCCCGAGGCTGCCAGGCTGCGGCTCGACCACATTCCTGCTGGGGCGGGCTGGGTGGGGCTCCCGGGACACGGACAGGGATCCCGGCCCTCCCCACCCGGGGGCCCACGCCCCGCGGCTTTGCTCCCAAAGCGGCCTCCTTCTACCGGGACCTGGGAGAGGGGTGTGCTCTGGGTTCCTGGCGCAAGGCGGATCAGCCTTTGGGGGACCAGCCTTCTGGTCACACATGAGCCTTCAGGGTCTGGTAGGTCCCTTTCCCAGCCGGTGTTCTGCACTTAATGAGATCAGCATTCTCCAGGTGGCCAGGGCTTTGAAGGTATTAATCCTTTTCCTTCTTTTACTTTAAACTCTTTGCAAGAAAAACTCCAAGTCTGTTTTGCCTTGGGATCTGCTCAGGTGGTGGTGTTCAGAGCAGAGATGGAGACAGGCCACATCCTGCTTATAGTAGAAGCTCAAAGTAGGACTGGGGAATGGCCATGGCTGTGCCTCCGGTGGGGCTGTCAGCAGCAGTGTTATGCTTAAGGCCCACGGTAGAGCTTTGCTGGTGTGAGGCCTTGACCTACTGACCCTGTCCCAGCAAAGACCAGCACCTCTTAAATTCCACTCCAAGGTGAAGCTTGCTTTCTCTCATATTTCCTGCTCTGGCCACAGATCAGACACTCACTGGTGCTTCTGACCTGGATTCCTTCACCTGACATGAACCTTGATCCTCACCTTTCCCATCCAAGTCCTGCTGTCCTGTCGGTGTTGCACTATGCTGCCTCCCGGGAGCTTTCTCAGACTTGTTCCAGAGCCTGTGGCTTGGTGTCCCGGCCTCAGTGTGTGTCTATCACTGCCTCTGACGGTAGCACACTGACTCCCTCCTACACCTGGATGCCCAGGGGATGTCTGAGGATTGGGGATTGGGGTACAAAGGACGAGGGACAGGGCAAACCATTGTGGACACCTGGCAGAAAGCTGTCTTGGGACTCTGTGAGAGAACTCTCTCTAATTCTGTGGCTGCACCTCATACACTCCCTCTGTCTGCCTCATACTATATCCCCTCCCCCAACAGGGTCTCAGTAAACTCCATCCTACTCCTGGAATGGTACCCCAGGCTCCCCACCACCGTTTTGGCTTTTGCATCTTCTGGTAACAGCAAAGATCTCAGAGTCAACCTCCTAGAAACATTTGCCTCCTCCTCTGTCCCAGGCATAAGACCGCCACTTCCACTCCCTGGCACAAATGTAGTTCTTGCTCTTAAATTAAGCAAAGAAAATGACAGTTCTCAGAGAACCAGGGAGCACAAAGGGCTGGCCAGGTTCTTCCACACTGTGTTTATATCTGCACTGGAGGGGGACCAGAGAGGGTCACCTGCTTTTGCCTGTGCTCCACACACTGAGTTTTCTGGCTAGTGGGGGCTGGTGTGGAGTGAAGGCATCTCTAGGCTCCACTGTTAGACGTGGGGACCCTCCATTGTGGATGGCTGCTGCTCTGTCGTCCCCAGAGGCAAAGAAGGTGGGGAAGCAGGGGTGAATCTTTACCTTAAAAAAAAAAAAAAAAAAATCCTGGAAGTCTTTTCTCTTGGCATTAGATTTAGGCTTTCCCTAACTATTGCTAAGGCATGGGGGTGGCTCTGCCATAATTGAGGGTTCTGAAGAGTTGAGTTGTGGGGCTTTCTTGCCACAGGGCTCACCCATCAGTCCTGATGTGGACATGATGTGTTTTTCAAGACAGCTTCCTCTTCTACATTTCACAAACGTTTGGTGATGGGAAGGGAGTACTCCTCCCCCAGCATGCAGAAAAGGACAGAGGACGTGTGACACAGCTCTACTGAGGGCACAGAGCCTGTCACTGAGAAGTAGGGAGGGGTGTGGGGCTGATCTGGGATTTGAACCCTGACCTTTGGGTCCCCTGTGTAATGCTCTCTCCATGCCGTGGGCCAGACTGTGGTAACCATGAGGCTGGCCATTCATAGCTCTATCCCTTCTCTTTCCTGGAAGAACCCAGCATCTCTGGCCCACTCGCTGGCTCCCATCTGCTCACCACGACTCTGTCCCCTGTCCTTCGGTGAAGGAGTTGAGTTTGACCCCTTACCACCAAAGGAAATAAAGTGAGTATACCGATCTGTTATTATTCCTTAAAATGTTAAAAAAAAATCCAAGCATAACTGTTCATTGTTTTAAAAAGGTTAATTATGAAAATGCACCGAAGACTATTGACAGTTTGGCTTATTTTCTTATACTCTAACTAGTTAAATATCTAGGAACTCCATTTATGTACATGGCCAGCTAAAGTTTTGACATGGGATCTTGCTTTGTCTCATTAGCTGGCCTAGCATTTACTGTGTACCTCAGGCTGACTTGGAGCTTAGGATGATATTTCTGCTTCAACACCCGAGCTTTAGGTACAGCGCTACACTCACTGTGGACACTCTTTTAAGTGAGATTTTTGTGATAAAGTTCTGCCACGTGCTTTGTGCATTTCATATACCATGCCGTGGGGAGCTCAAGATTATGTCGAATACTAATTCTTCCTTCTAGAAGCCACGCATCCCTCTGTCCCCTCCCCCGTCAAGGTGCTATGATCTTGTCTCACGTTATGACACTGGGCAAGTCCTCTGGGAATGAGCTCACACAGGATTATCAGGGGCAGAGAGTCGGGAGACTTTCCAGCAAAGAGCTGTCTTCTTAGGGAAAGGAATTTTACTTTTGGTGAGTGGGGATTTCGTAGCTGCAGTTTCAGTTGCTTGAGCACAAAGGAGCCTTTGATAAGGAACAGAGGGAGGCTCACCCATTTAGAGGTGAGCAGGTTAGGCTTTTATTCTCCTGGAGCTTGTATTTCTGACAAAACTGGGACATGACTTTGTGACATTAGCTCCCATCAGTCTTGTGACTGGGGGGTGGGGGGACAGACACAAAGCTGTTTGTGATGCTTGCAGAGATGCTGATGTCTGTGAGGCTGTAATATTAACGCGTCTAAGTCGTCACTGCGCTGCTTTCAGAACATATTAACCCCTCAGCCATGAATGTGTGTATACCTGCGGTCCCAGCCAGCACTCGGGAGGCTGAGACAGGAGCATGGAAACTCTAGGCTAGGCTGGCCTACTTTGCAAGAGCTTGTTCCCAAATAATAAAATGATGATGATGACGACGATGACGGTGGTGATGGTACAACTGAGGAATGTAAATGGCATTAGGGTTGTAGTTGGCTTTCAGTGTGAGGTCCCTGGGTCTCCCAGAGTTGGGATGTTCCCGGACCATAGTTGAGGTAGGCAAAGCACGAAGACCATGGCTATAGCCAAACTTCTAGAAGCAGCACTTAGCAGTTCTGGGATTCTTTCTCCTCCCATTCAACAGCTGGTCAGTCGTGGAGTGAGTAGAGAAGCCCCCTAGCCCCACAGAGCAGCCGACTCGACCTCGTTCCATGATACAGCCCTGCTTAGGATAGATGTATTTAGAGAACAGTCATGTCACCACCAGGCGTCTCCGCTGGGTTTCTGTTGCTGTATATGCCACAAGACCAAAAGCAATTTGTGAAGAGAGGGTTTATTCCAGTTCACATCATGAAGGGAAGTCAAGGCAGGAAAGGAACCTAGCAGCAGGGATCATGGAGAACTGTTGCTTACTGGCTTGCCCCTCCACGCTTGCTCAATTGGCTTTCTATACACCCTGGGACCAATCAGGAATGGCACCGCCCACAGTGGGCTGCACCCTTCCACATCAATCACCAATCAAGACAATGATCCGCACAATTGCCTATAAACTAAACTGATGGGATCGTTTTCTCGGTTGAAGTTCCTTCTTCTCAGATGACTCTAGCTTGTATCAAGTTATCAAAAAAACAAAAATGCAACCAACGCACTTGGATATGTTAACATGTAATTACGCATATTAAAAAGCTGCTAAATCACTGGACGATGTGATCTTATGGGACCACTGTCATATATGTAGCCAGTCATTGACCAAAATATCTTTGCTCTGTGTGTGATTTAATTACCCCAACAGCACCAGCTGCTGCAAGTGGGCATTTCGCCCTTTGTTATCAGGCACCTTTTATAGAAGTGCAGGTAAGTTGAGTCGGTAAACTAAAGGCTTCAGTCACTGTGGAAATGGTGAGCTCGGGGTAAACTTTGGAAGCCTGTGTGCTGCTTGTAGGTCCCAGCTCAGGCCTAGGGGTTAGCTCAGGGTTAGAGTTCCTGCTTAGCTCTCAAGACTATGGATTCTATCTCCAGCTCTGCAAATCTGTCATTTCATCCATCCATCCATCCACCCCAGTCCATCACTCAGGGACACTATGACCCTCATCTCTGCATCTTGCTTTCTTCTTCCAGGGTCTTTGGGAATATCCAGTTAGGTCCTGTGACAAAAGTGATTATTGGAGTATATTCCATCTCAAAAAGGACTCCCATGGACTCTGTATTGCTTCTCCCTGATGCAGCCAAGGTCAATGTTTGCACCCCAGGAGAGATGAGAGGTCACACTTGGGATGCCAAGCTCCTAACTTAGAGAACAGCTTCATGCTGGCTTGTCTCTCCCCACAGGTATACCTCCTCAGTCAAGTACGACTCTGAGCGACACTTCATCGATGATGTGCAGATGTCCCTGGGCCTGGCGGTGGCTTCCTGCAGCCAGACAGTCACCTGTATCCCCAATTGCACTTGGCGAAACTATAAGGCCGAAGTGCGCTTCGAGCCTCGCCACAAACCTGCGCGCTTTCTCAGTACCACCATCGTCTACCCCAAGTACCCTAAGACCATCTACACCACCACTCTGGATTACAACTGCCACAAGAAGCTGAGGAGGTTTCTATCCAGTGTGGAGCTTGAGGCCACGGAGTTCCTGGGTAGTGACGGGCTATCAGATGAATGCTGACTCAGCTAGTTTGAGGTTGGACCAGCTGTTCATACATTGCCCTGGTCCCCAGACCGCCCTGGACTAGCTGGGTGGCCTTGCTCTTGCACATCACCCAGCCCCAGAGGAATCTAATCTGGAGATACCTCTAAGCCTAGCCGGGAGAAGATGTTTAAAAAAAAAAAAAAAAAAAAAAATCACGGCATCTTATAACAATAGAGAAACTCGGCTTCGTATAAATTCTTTCCAGATAGTTTTTTTTTTTTTTTAAAGAATCCTGCGTGCGTGTGTGTGTGTGTGTGTGTGTGTGTGTGTGTGTTCTGCTTGGTTGATGCAATTTCCCCAAAGTTGATGAGAAAATAAGAAGAGAAGCGGAACAAAAGAACAGTGGTATCAGGTCAGGCTGAGGTGAGCCCTCCATTTTCTAATGAACAAAGTGGGAAAATCTCTGGAATAGAGACGGTGACTTAAGAAATCTCAGCCAAGCGCATGCTTATTGCTAGGAAAAGAAAAAGAGTCAGCTTGGGTAGGTCGTGATGCTCAGATGCTCAGTCTGTTCTGGGCCAGTCTTTGTTTCTGCTTCTTTTGTTTTTCCTCTTAACCCAAACTTTTAGGTTTATCAAAGAATCTTTTTCATGATATTAGGGGAGAAAAAACAAAAACAAAAAGCCACAAAAGGAGATGCCTCTAAAACATAAACTCTCTGCCTATCCCACTTTTGTTGGTTGGGTAAAACAGCAAGCCAGGTCCGAGGCACCACAGCCGTCTGGTTTCTGAAGGTTGGGTTCAGGCTCCGCAGCCCGAGCATGCCAGGCATCTGGTTAACGTCTCCCCAGGCTTGTGTAACTCTGCTCATAGGTATTTTGGGGTTTTGAAATACTTCCCCCCCCCCTTTTTTTTTCACAAGGCAAAATGCATCAGAGGGCTCTTTTTGAGAAGAACGGCATTCTGAAAGAATGCTTTGGAAAAACATGCTTTGGGGGCTGCATGGAAAGGGTTTCCGCTGTGGGCGCCCCGTGCCTGGGCCCAGCTGCCGACAGGAGGAGGCAGATTTGAATGTGACTCAGTTCATCATGATTAAATTATGGACGTATTCTTCAGACTCTGATAGTGTCAAAACTGAGAGGGATGGGCTTTAGCCCAAAAAAGCAAGGACTGTCGCTCACCACCCAGGTTAAGCTAAGACAAATTCAGGAATAAAAAATGATAAATAGACTCCACAGCCTCGCCACTGTGGGGATGGGAGGCATTTCTTTTGTACCACTGTATACACAGAAGAGACTGTTGTGGAGACAGGTATGAATCAAAGGTGTTTCCCAGCCAACCTTCAGAGTCCAGCTGAGCCGGCTACAGCAGCAGGGGCGGCACTGGACAAGAGGGTGCTGTGCACCAACCTGTCCCCTGCTCCCCTGCCCCTGCCCCAGGCCTGGCCCTTGCTTCTTAGAATTCCCTGCCAGGCCCCACAGTGCTGGAGTAAAGAAAGTGGCAAACTGAGTTTTATTCCAGCCTTGGAAAGAACAAGTCGTACATATTTCCTTTGAATACATCCAAATCATGTCAAGTGGGTTACAGAGGCTCTGCCTTCTCTGGTATCTCTGTGTCTCTGTGGATAGCTTCCATCTGTCCAAAGACTAGAATAGAGAGCACACGGGTTCCCCTGCAACCACAGCAGAGACTTGTTATCATGGGAAGCAGGTGCAGAGATAATTGCTTTCATTTAAAGACCTCGGCGCCGTCTAGAGACACGTTGCCTAGTTCGTGTCCTCTGCAGACGACAAAGTCTGCTGTACTTTTTAACTCATCCCTCTGGGCACAGAGGCTGCCAATGTCATGATTGGCCTGGGTACAGCACAGCTGGGGACACACTGGGATCCTCCAAGCTCCTCAGCAAGACTCAGAGCACCAATGCTACTCGGCTTTAGAAAAGCATTTGTTGGCAAAAGTGGATTTTCTATCTGACTTCATAATGACACTGGAGCGACAAATATAATTTCTTCTTGCAAATACAATTTCAATATTAGGAAAATCACCAATGCTTTTGTTCTGCCCCTTTGGAGACAATTGCTTGGGCTCAGAATGATGTCATGGCCAGCATGCCAGGAGAAAGTGTCTCCGTTGTCTCTGAATGTAGCAGGGTTGTAAAGGTGTCCTTAAGAAAAAAATTCTTGTTTTTGTCTTAGAGGGATCGTGTTAAGTTCAGGCAGAACATTCTAGGTGTGGATGGAGGCAGAACCATATCAGTAAGTAGAAGAAAGCGATCGTGGATGTGTGGTGTGGGGGGAAAGGCGGGTTTTAATGCCATTAGGCTATTTATGAGGAGCCAGCGATGTAGCTGTTTTGAATCTTCTCTGATTCTCCAAACCTGCCTCGAAAGCTGCAGGTCTGGAAGCTGGGCGGTGACATACATCCTGGAGCACCATGGGGGTGGTGTCGCCAGCCCAGAGTAGATTCCTGATGGTTGGCAAAGTGGAAACGTTTGTAAAACTCACTCGCCTGACATTCCCGAGTGTGCAGGTGAGAGACTGGCTGTGTTCATCGGGAAGCTTTCCCTCCATCTCTTAAGTTATAGCTGCTGACGATGCTATAGGTTCCTAGAGACGGGTGGTTTTCCTCTCCAGTGTCTACAAAAGACTTCATCTGAACGAGTCTCTCTTCATTTGACACTTTTCCTCCTTTTAAACTTAGAAAATACTTGACACACACCCAAAAAAATGTTTTAAAATGATCTTTGACTTGTGTCCCATTTCACTTTGCTTTGTGACTTCTCCGTTTAACAATAAACAACCTAAAGCATAACGCCTGGGAATGCATTAATTCATTCATTCATTCGTTCATTCGTTCGTTCATTCTGTGGTTGTTGTTTCATTAGCAGGGTCTCACTATGCAGTCCTGGCTGGGCTGGAACTTGCTCTGTAGACCAGGCTGGCCTCAGACTCAAAAAGATCAGCCTATCTTTGTCTCCCGGGTGCTAGAATTAAAGGCATGTTGCCACCACTATGCCTGGTCTGCGTTTACTTTTTTAAAGTAATCATAATGTTGGGATCAGGACAATGAAGAAAGCAGCTCACTGTGACACCCTACTCCCCAGGAGCCCTGTCATTGTGACCTCCCCACCCCTAGGAGCCCTGTTCATTGCTGGGCCAGCAACCAGTCCTACCGCTACCCCTGCAGCCTCTGTTTGCCTCTTGAAAAAAAATCGACACATTTTTATTTGTTGGAGACTGGCTACAGCTCAGGCTAGCTTCACACTTGCAGTCAAGGATGGCCATAAATTCCTTGGGATAGCAGGCATGCACCAGCACACCCAGCGATGCATGCTTTTATATGACTGTTAGTATGAAAATGAGAAGGTGTTCTCTGGGGTCACTGGGCACACTTTATAAAGGAATATGACTGCAGAGTGGATGTGTACTCTTTCCTAATATTCATCTCCTGGAAAGGTGGCCATGACCTAGGGTGTCAGGTTACCTCTCTCCACGTCACCTTTTGAACTGCCTCTTTAGAGGAGAAATGCGTGCCTTGCTCAGATCCACCCTGCTTTTCTTGAGGTACATGGCTCTGGGCTGGAAACTCCGGCAGGCACTGGACAACAAACAGGAAAGTAAAACCTACCATGGAGTGTCTGGAGGCCTCAACCATAGCACACCATCTGATGAAGTGTCCGGGGCAGGACGAGGACAAGGCTGTTCTGAGTTGACACACCCTCCTCACTTGCCAAATCTCAAAATGAAGTAGTGGAGGCAGAAACACATTTGACTCTACAGAGATTCACATAATCTGATGAGGAAAGCCCCGCAGAGAAATAAAAGTGATTGCTTCCTCCCACCAGTCTCAGGGGTCATGGCTGATTCCCCAGAGCGAAAGACGATAGATTAACAAGAGGAAAACGTGCAGATTGGTGTCATGCACTTCCTGAGATATGGAGGCGGGCAGGAAAAACCCTGAAGGGTGGCTGCAACTTTTGGCCTGTATCTGAAAGGTGGGAGCAAGAAGATGTGGGCTTTAAGGCTACCTGACTTCCATAGTGAAGACCCTGTCTCAATCCCCCTAGTGTGCCACGGGTGGGGAGTTGCTTAGCCTCCTATGTGGCATTCCTTCCTAGGAGTTTAGGGCGGGATGTTTGTCTCAAGAAGGGCTTAAAGGGAGAGATGTGAGAGAGGGACTTCCTAGGGTTTGGTTAGTTAGCTCTTCCAAGACAGATTTTTAAATGTGGCCCAGGCTAGCCTTGAACTTACAGCGATCCTTTTAACTGCCTCCCAAGTTCTGGATTCCAGTCTCTGCCTTGGTTTTATGGCTTTCCTTGGGCCAGAAGGTGATGGGAAAGAGTCCACAGTTTCCTAGCCTGTTTTAGGGGAGGGAAAGGGTCAGGTAGATATCATCCTGCTTGGCTTCTCCACTTCTTACAGCCATGCTTTAAGCGTGCCAAGGTACCACATTTTGGGGTAGCATTTTCTGTGATAGAAAAGATTGAAATGGAGGCCCTTTAAGCCTCTAATTCTATCTCTTGTGAGGTTGAGGCAGAAGGCTCTTGAGTTCAGGCTTGGCCCGGATTAGACAGCCAGCTCCAGGCTCTGCTTCAAAAACAATCCAGGCTAGAGAGGGTTAGGGAGGTAGGTTGGTTGGTAAATTGTTTGCTGTACACATGTGAGGAACTCCCCAGCACTCATGTGAGAAGTTAGGTGCAGTGGTGCCCACATCTGTGATCCTCCCTCCAGGTGTCAGGTAGGACAGTCCCCAAAGCTTGCTGGTCAGGAAATTGGTGAGCTCCGTGAGAGACCCTGCCTCCAAAAACAAAATGGAGAACTGAATGAGAAAGGCACCCAATGTCAACCTCTGGCCTCTCCACACACATACATACACATACATAAACACATAGAGACAAACATGCACACACATATGTGCACATACACATGTATGCACATACACACATATATGCATGCACACACATACACACACACACACGCACACGCACACACACACACATACATAATAAAGGACACAGATCACGGAGGCCTCCTGCCACATTCCTGCCTGATAAAAAGAAAGGCCCTGAGCCTAACTTATCTATTTGCCTTTAGGGTATGACTCAGAAACAAATACTCAGGAATGCATAGTATTATTCCTGTGACTTTTTTTCTGGTCTCTCCTTTTTTAAGTGCAGGGGATTAAACTCAGAGCTTCACAGGTGATAAGCTATTAAAAATTTACCTCAAACTGTGCTTCTAGAAGTAAATCTTAAAATTGGAAGTAAAGCCAAGATGCCACTTAATTCATTGTCTAAAGGTCTTTACCAATGAGATAATGTAAGATAATTAAAATAGCTTGGTATGATCATCTCAGCACTTCCAAGGTAGAGGCAGGCTGGTCTCTGTGAGTTCCAGGCCAGTTAGGGCTACAAAGAAAGATCTTGTATAATAATAATAATAATAATAATAATAATAATAATAATAATAATAATGAAGCCAGAGACAGTGATGGCTTTATCTCAGCACTCAGGAAGGAGAAGCAGGCAGATCTCTTAGTTTGAGGCCAGTTTGGTCTACAAAGTGAGTTTCAAGACAGCCAGACCTACACAGAGAAACCCTGTCCTAAAAACCAAACAAAAGAGAAAGGAAAAAGAGAAGAAAATGAAAAGATTGGAATAAAAGGAGTAAATCCGCCATTATTAATGTGATCTTTACCTGGAAAACCTTGAAAATACCTCTAAGACTTTACTAGCAAAGATCATTGAATGAGGGTTAAATAGATCAAGATCTCAGAATAGCAATAGGTAATAATCAGCTATGAGCCAGGCATGGTGGCTCACGTCCTTAGTCACAGCACTTGGGAGGCAGAGCTCTGTGAGTTCTAGGCTAGCCTGGTCTACATAGCAAGTTCCAGGCTAGCCAGAACTGTTTGGTGAGAAGAACCAGTCGTGACCAGGCATAGTGGTGCACACCTGTGACTCCAGAACTTGAGAGGCTAAAGCAGGAATTTAAGCTGAGGACAGTCTAGGCGTCATGCTGTTGGCCTTCATGGTGATAATTGTGCTAGAATTCCTGATTCTCAGCTGGTGAGAGGCTTTCAGACTTGGGGGCACAGAGACTCCATTTCTTCTTTGTGTTCACATAATTATCCTTGTCTTTCTATCCTGCTTGAAGTATTAGTAAAAATAGAATGTCCCCAGGGATAAACCACCAGTATAGAACTGCACTTTTGATGGAGAGATATTGACTATTGCATGTAAGAATAAGAATGATAGGGGCCAGAGGATGGCTTAGTGGTTAAGAGAGCTTGCTGCTCTGAGGACCAGCTTGAATACACACACACACACACACACACACACACACACACACACACACACCACAAAGCTTTTTACCTAATTATTTTTTAGATTTACTCATTTGATTTTACATATGAGTATTTTGCCTGCATGTATGTATATTCACCGTGTTCATGTTTGGTGTCCTTGGAGGTCAGAAGAGGCCATTGTAGCTCCTGGAACTGAATTTATGGAAGGTTGTGACTCACCATGTGGGTGCTAAGAATCGATTTCTAGGCCTCTGCAAGAGCAGCAAGTGCTCTTAACTGCTGAGCCACCCCTCCAGTCTGTAAAGATTTGTGTTTTAGAGGCTGGAGAGATGGCTCAGCAGTTAAGAGCACTACAATTCTTGCAGAGGACCTGAATTTGGTTCCCAGTTCTCATGTCAGATAGTAACACCTGTACGTGACTCTAGTTCCAGTGACACCAACACACTCTAGCCATCATGGGTGCCTGCACACACATGATGGCCATAAACTCATGTGCATACACACATATGTATCAATAAAAGAACCTTGTTGTTTTTCTGGAGACAGAGTTTCTCTGTATACCTTAGCTGTCCCTAATGTTGCTCTATAGACCAGGCTGGCCTCTAAATCACAGAGATCCACTCACCTCTGCCTCCTGCATGCCAGAATTAGAGGTGTGTACCACCGCACTCAGTTTTAATAAAAGAATCTTTTTTTAAAAAGTTCAATGGTAGCAAACAATGGGAAGCAGGAGGATCATAAACAGGAGCTACAGGCTGGCTTGCAACATGAGTCTCATTTCTACTGGCTGTTTGAATGAAAGTGCCCCCTACAGGCTCATATGATTGAATGCTTGGTCTCCAGCAAGTGGAACTGTTTGATAAGGATTAGTGGGTGTGGCCTTGTTGGAGGAGGTGCGTCATTGGTGGCGGGCTTCATGGTTTTAGAAGCCCAAAAGATTTCCCACTTAGCTTACTCACTGTTACCAACTTGCTGATAAGATGCAAGTTCTCAACAACTCACAGACTATATGAAGTTCAAGAAAAAACAAAGGCCAAAAGAGAAAAAGAAAAAAAAAAGAAAAAAGAAAAACCATTATGCTTAATCTTTACACACCAAAAAAACTTTGACTATTTCCAGGTTACATCTTGTTTTACATGTACTTTATGCTCATTGTAACTAGTAAGATTTTAATGCATACTATCAAACCTTTAAAAAAAATCAAGTACTGACAAAAATGTATTCGTATACTTTTATGCAAAAATGCTTAAAATCTGTACATTTATCTTTGTTTTTTAAAATAAAGTTGTTCAATTAAAAAAAAAAAAAGATGTAAGTTCTCAGCTACTGCTCCAACACCATACCTGCCTGCCACCATGCTCCCTGCCACTGTGAGCCAGTCCCCAGGTAAATGTTTTCTTTTACAAGTTACCTTGGTCATGATTTCTCTTCACAGCAATAAAACAATAAACATATATGTTTTGTGTCTCTCTCTCTCTTTTTTTTTTTTTTTTTTTTTTTTTTGCAGTGTTGGGGATCAAACTAGAGGCCCAATGCATGGTAGGCAAGGAAACACACTGCTCCTAAATGGTGATAGTGTGGATGTGGTGTTTAGCCTCTCCAGGATAGTGTTAAATTAACATTGAGTGTGAGTGAGAAGTTTCTATTTCGTTTTGCAAGCTGCTTGCTCAGAATAAGTTTGGGGGTGGGAGAGTCTTGGCTATGTCAAACCAATTGCTGCCAATGACAAATGACTCTCCTCTTATTTTGCAAAAGTGCTTTATTTAGACAATTAAGCCAGGAAAAGGAGATTCATAGGACATGCCCAGTGCCACCCCATTCCTCCCCAAAGAGTTCTCACAAAGCAAGGGCAGCCCTGAAAAGTTAGCTTCATGAACTTGCTCATATTTATTTAGTACTTATTTGGATCCAGTTGCTTTGAGAAAAAGGGTAGGCATGACTACATTAAAAGACACCAGGGTGAAAGGGTTAAGGTCTTTAACTAGGGAAGGGCTGTGTGTGTAGACATCTCCAAGAACCACACAAAGAGGAGCTGATGTGAGAGCAAGACTCGGCAGCGGCAAGAGCAACCTGTGTGACATTGTTTAGTAAAAAATGACGCTGGCCCGCAAGGGTGGGATTTCTTATTGATGATAAACTCTGAGAGGATTCCACGAGCACCTGCAGGTGTAGAGGGAGCAGAAATCAAAGGCGTACAAGTTCTCGTGGGCTACTTCCGGTTTGGCTCCCGGGAAAGCAGGAAGCCATCAGAAGGGCAGGTAAGTCCAAACAGACGCCGAGACGTGAAGTTCTGAGTTCAAATCCCAGCTCTGCTACCTGTTAGCCACATCACCTTGTGTTCGTCAAACTATCAAATAGAGAAAACAAGAGATCTCTTCCTTCAGGGGTGACGCTAGAATTCAAGGAACTGATCTGAGGGACGTGGTTCGAACAGTCCCGGAATGAGTTAAAAGCTGTGTGTAAAATGTTTGCTTTAATTATCTTCTGGCTTGTAATTTTACTCCCAAGAATGTATCCAACACACTGGCAATTTTCACTAAAATGTGCATATAAGGATATTCACTGCAGACTTGTTTAGAAATAGCCAGAAAAACAGGAAACCAATGAAATGTTCAGAAATGAGGGGGGTGGAGGGGTCCATGCGATGAAATACAAGTGCCATCAAGTGAGTGAGTTTAGTAGTTTGGGGATAGGATCATGACATGTGGTTTTGTTGTTGCTGCCTGGCCATTTGTTGTTTGGTTAGTTGAGACTAGGTATCTAGTAGTCCAGGCTGGCCTGAAATCCCGCGTAGACCAGGCTAGCCATTCATCTTAGACATCCACTGCCTCCTGAGTGCTGGGATCACAGAGGTTTACTACTCAGTCAGCTTTACAGACTTAGCCATCTCCCCAGTCCCATGTTTTACATTATAGTTTTAAAAATGTATTTATCTGCATGTGTATAAGACTCTGTGTGTACATGCAGAGATTCCAGAAGAAAGCATTGGGTCCCCAGGAGCAGTTGTGACTGCCTATCACAGGGCTAGGAACAGCACTCTGGGTCTTTGGAAGAGCAGCAATCACTTTTAACTAGGCAGCCGTCTCTCTGATCACACTCCGTGTTTTTAAACACAATATATGCACATCACCCGTCAACTTTATTAATAGAAAAAAAAAAATAGAAGGAAGGATGGACAACAGGCAGTAGTTAGTTTCCTCAAGTTGATTAGTGTTTTACAATACCTTTTTTAAAGATGGAGTATCACTGTGTACCTCAAGCTGGCCTAAAGCCCCAAACTCATAATCCTCTTGCCTAGGTCTTCCGAGTGCTGTGATTATAAATGAGTACCACAGCAAGGCAAGCAACAAGCCTGTACTTTCTTTCTTTTTCCTTCCTTCTCTTCTCCTCTTCCTCCTTCTCTTCTTCTGCCTCCTCCTCCTCTTTCTTCTTCTCTAGACAGGGTTTCTCTGTGTAGTCCTGGCTGTCCTGGAACTCTGTAGACCAGGCTAGAGGCCTCAAACTCAGAGGCTGCCTCTGCCTCCTGGGTGCTGAATTCTCCTCTGTCACCACCCAACACCAGGCTTAGTTTTGTTTGTTTGTTTTGCTTTTTGAGACAAGATCTTCTTTTGTAGCTCTGTAAGACCTGGAACTTGATATGTAGATCAAGCTGGCCTTGAACCTGCGGAGATCTGAGACCTTCCAACCTCTACCTCCAGAGTGCTGAGATCAAAGGCCAATATTTCCTATTTAGCATGTGAACCTTGGGTGTTTCTTAAGAAGGGCTTGTGGGTTGTTTTTTTGTTTTGTTTTGTTTTGTTTTTTTTTTTTTGCCGTTTTCAAGCTGATCTCTTGTGGTAAATTTTTCCAAGTTGATCAGATTAAGAAACACCTAGGGAGGGCTGGAGATATGGCTCAGTTGGTAAAGTACTAGCCTAACTTGTGGGAACCTCTTGGGTGTGATCCCTATTACCTTGTAAAATGGGCATGGCTGTACGGCTGCAATCCCTGAGAGTTAGTTGAAGGCAGTAGAGCTGAAGTTGAAGGCCAACCTTAGCTGTATAGGGGGTTTGAGGCCAATCTGGGCTCATAAGACCATGTCTAGAAATAAACAAATAAAAACAAAAACAAAAGAAACATTCAGGAGGATCCAAGGGGCACATCCTTGGGTGTATCTGTGAGGGCGGTTCAAGAAAGGATTAACTGAGTGAACAGGATGTGCCCTGAGGTTTGTGGCTCCATCCCATGCGCTGAAGTTCCAACAAGAGAGAGAGAGATTGGGAGGGGAAGGAGAAGAGGAGTGGGGGAGGAGGAGGCTATTCACTTCTCCCTGCTAGCGTCAGGTATTTGTCCCAGTCCTGAGAATAGTAGCAGACACAGTCTGCTATCATTTTATAATATTCATAATACAGTCAAAGACTCCAAACTTTTCATGGGAAGGCTAGTGGACCCAGCACAGTCATAGCAGTCACTGGGGTCTCTGCATCTGTGCCGGGCTCCCCCACCATTTCCCATAGGAGATGCCAAGAACTTCAACGTGGCCCTGGGCCATGAGAGGCCATCATGGAAAGAACACTCAGACCTGAGCAGGTCACAGGCAAATCTGCTCTTCGCTCTGGGGAAATGCTATCGCCATCTTCCGAGGCTGGGTGTCACACCACATCCTTCAGCAGATACTGTGGAACAAAGGTAGCCGGTGACTCTTCACGAGACCTTCAGAAACAGGAGATTTCCCTGTGGGGACTGTACAGCCACACCCAGGCATTGCTAATTTAATGTGCATACAAATCAGCTAGAGATCTTTAAACTACCAATCCCGACCCAGCTGCTTTGTCTGGGGACAAAGGACACCAGTGTCTGCTTACAGGAGCTGGGAATAGGGGTGTCTCAGCTGGTTAAGAGAACTCACTGGCTGCCCTTGCAAAGGAGCAGGGTTCTATTCCCAACATCTATGTGATGGCTTACAACCATCTATAACTCCAGTTCTAGGGGATCTGATGGCCTGTTCTGGCCTCCACAAGCACCTGGTAGCCTCGTGGTACACAGACATGCATGCATTCAGAGCCTGAAGCATTGGTTTGAGTTGTTGTGACTGGGTGGGGTTGATTGAGGTATGACTCCTTTCTGGTGGTACCCTGAGGGGAACAAGGCAGGCTGTGTTTGAAGGCTGAATGTGCCTGTGAGCTAGTGTATAGTGGAACCAGGAGACACCTGAGGAGATTGTCGCCTTAGGGGGTGTATTAGTCTGGGTTCTCTAGAGTCACAGAACGTATGGAATGCCTTTCTATATTGAGGGAATTTATTATGATGACTTACAGTCTGTAGTCCAACTCCCCAACAGTAGTGAGCTGTGAAGTCCAAGGGTCTAGTAGTTGTCGTTACTCAGTCCGACAGGCTGGTTGTTTCAGCTGGTCTTTCTGCAGAAGTGGATTCCAGCAGATGTGCTGGCTGAGAGCAAGTGATGAAGCAGAGCAAAACTTTCTTCCTCCAACGTCCTTATGCAGGTCTCCAGCAGAAAGTGTGGCCCGGATTAAAGGCCACCACGCCTGGATCTGGGACTTGTTTTGTCGGAGGCTGATCTTGAACTCAGAGATCTATCTCCTTGTCTTAGTCTCCTGGGATTCATGGCCACTATGCCTCAAGATCTCCATGCCAAGATCCAGGTCAGAAACTTTTATCTCCCAACCTCAAGATCTGGATCACAGGTGAACCTTCCAATTCTGGATTGTAGTTTATTCCAGATATAAGTTGACAACCAGGAATAGCTATTACAGAGGCCCTCTATTGCTGGCTAATGAAGATTCCTGTCTTCTCTGAACCCCCACTACACCCCCAGGTAGCTACAATTCCCAGGAAAGGCTCCTTTCTTCCAGTACCATTAGTTTCTAGGGACTAGACTGGGAAGTACTAGTGGGTGGCAGGCCACCTTGGTCTCTCTACCATTGTACTCTGGAAGTTTGTGCACAGGGGCACCAGTGTGTCTGGGACCAGCCCCACCTGGGTTTGACATCCCAGCACCTTCTCTTCCACCCTGGATAAGTCCCTTTCCCTGCCTGTGCCAGCTTCCTCATGTAGGAATGAACATCGCAACACCCTCCTACCTCAGAGAGAGCTATACAGAAGAAATAAGATTGTTTGTTGAATGACTAACAACTGTGCTGAGTCGTGAAGGTGCCTGATACACATTATCAGGTTAATATCAATCTTCTGGCAACAATCTGCGGCAAGCCCTATCTGTAACAGTTGTTCCAAAATGGCTCCTGGAACCTGGAGTCCTTTTATCAAATCTCATAGGAACAGCATGATGTGAGCAAGTCACCTCTTGTCTCCAAACCGCCCTTTGTAAGATGCAGATAATTTCCTTTGCTCTCGGAACAAACGTGAAGGAATTTATTAACAATAAAATTGCTATAAAGTGTCGCAATTTTAAGGTGGGACCCAGAAGGAATACACACACCCAGGAAGCTAAACCCAGGCAGCCATGTGCAGCTCTGGAATGCACATAGCAAGTAAAAATATTCAGTCTTTTTCCTCCTCCCAAGTTTTATTGCTGTGTAATTAACTAAAATAAGGAAACTGGAGAGGCCCATGCAGTTTTATCAAGCTCTCAGCCCACCCAGAAGCCATCACCACTTGATAACCCACAGCACCAGTACGGACTTGTAAATGTTCTCTGAAGGCATATCAGGCAAAGGCCTTATTGGCAAACCCTGAAGACTTGAGTTTGATTCCCTCCACTCCTCATGGTGAACAGAGAGAGCCCACTCCTACAAGTTGGCCTCTGACATCCACAAGAATTCAGGAGAGTTCATGTGCATCCCACAAATAAGTAAATATTAAAAAAAAAAAAATACAATGAACTAAAAGTGTTCTGAGCTTGGACAGTGTGTCTGTGATGCCTGGATACAATATCACTTTAAGGGCTGGAGAGATGACTCAGTGGTTAAGAGCATTGACTCCTCTTCCAGAGGTCCTGAGTTCAATTTCTAGCAACCATGTGGTGGCTCACAACCATCTGTAATGAGATTTGATGCCCTCTTCTGTGTGTGTCTGAAGACAGTGACAGTGTACAGACACGACCTCTCTGTGTTGTTCTGACTGTCCTGGTTGATTTGTAAACAAGGTTGGCCTTGAACTCACAGAGATCCACTTGCCTCTGACTTTCTACTGCTGGAATCAAAAAAATACACCACCACACCTGGCTATTTTATGTGTGTGTGTAGGGGGAGTTGTTGCAGGTTCTTGGGGACAACTGATGTGGTCATCTGATCACCTGGAACTGGAGTTTCAGACACTTGTGAGCCACATGGTCTAGGTGCTGGGAATTGAAGCCAGGCCCTCTAGGACAGCAGCCAGTGCTCTTAACTGCTGTGCTGTCTGTCTGTGCTCTAGGGTCACCATACACACAGAGCACACACACATAAGAACAGACCAAACACTATACACAGTAAAAAACACCAAAATACCACCAACAACACAAACAACCAAACTTTTTCCATTTCTTAGAATAAGCTTGAATTTGGGGCTTTCCAAGTTTCCTTCAAGAAGAGAAAGAGAGGTGACAAACGAGTAAAGCTGGTGGCCAAAGAGGCTGGCTATTTCTGCTGGCTATTGCTACATGACAAGATTATCCCCAAATGCAGTGATTTAAAATGACCTTAAGGGCTGAAGAGACAGCTTCGTGATTAAGAGCATTGCCTGTCCTTTCAGGGGACTAGGGTTCAATTCCCAGCACCCACATGGCAAATTACAACTGTCCCTAATTCTAGGCCCAGGGGTTCCAGGATACACACATACACATACACATAAGCAAAGAATATATACTAAAAATAAACATTAAAAAACAACAAAAACAAAAACCAACCTCACCTCATTGTGGCACACACCTTTGATCCCAGCACTCAAGAAGTAGAGGCAGGTGGATCTCTGAGTTTGAGGCCAGCCTGGTCTATAGAGTGAGCTCTGGGATAGCCAGGGCTACACAGGGAAACCCTGTCTGAAAAACAACTACAACAACAAACCCCACTAAAAACAACAACCTTATTAAGCCTTAGTTGGTGACCTGTGCCTATAGTCTCAGCTGCCTGAAATACTGAGGTGGAAAGATCGCTTGAGTCCAAGAGTTTGAGATAATATACCAAAGTCTTATCTCAAGCACAACAGCCCAGGAGGAACTGGAGATGACTCAGTGGCTAAACACTTGCCCTGCAAGCATGAAGACCAGAGTTCACATCCCCAGCACCCACATAAAATCCAGCAGGAGTGCTTGGGTTCTGTGAGAGGTCCTGACTCAGGAGATGGAGTAGAAAGCTGATTGAAGACTCGTGACCTCAACCTCTGGGCTACACTAGCACACGTGCTCACACACATATATGTCTATAAAATGCAAACATTCAGACTCATATACATGTGTATCATACAAACAGATACAGTAAAAATAAAACAATCATAAGCAGGAAAAATATCACCACCTTTATTGTGATGTGATTCCTGTGGGCTGGGAACTGGGTACAGCCAGATGGCTTGCCTGTGGCTCTGCTTCTAGCCCTGGCTCTGCTTCTGGTCTCTTGGCTGTAACCAGGATGCCAACACAGTGGCAGGCTTCTCAAGGCTTGGCTCCAGTGACCTGTTTCCAGGCTCACCTCGTGACTGACTTGGGTCCTCTTGCTGTTGGTGAAGACATCAACTCCTGTCCAGCCACCGGGCAGTTAGTTCGTGTTCCCAAGAGCAAGAACCTCGAGAAAGAGAACATGTGGCCCTCGGTGCCACAGCCTACGACTATCTGACAGTCATTAACAGACTTTGTTTTGAATTTTTTTAAGTACATTCATTTATTCATATGTGTGGATGTACAGACACAAGGTAGGGGGACAGAAAGTAAGTGACTTGTGAGATTTGGTTCTCTTCTACCGGGAATCGAACTCGGGTCTCAGGTTTGGCAGTAGGTGCCTTTACTCACTGAGCTAAATGGCCCACCCCATTTTCTATTCTTTAGACAGAGCCAAAAGGTTTAGTCTGGGTTGAAGCATATACTAGATGGAGGCAGAGGGCCCTAGGGACAACTACTACACAAGGCTGGAAGTGTTCACAGGAGAACTACCTTCCCAGCCTTGATCCTAATAGGTGTGTGGGTTAAGGGCCAGTCTTCTGAGCTGTGAGTCAGGTGGTCACACTGTGGCTGTGACTTGCCTTAAAGGTTGGGACACTCCCTCCAGCCGTCAGGCAGTCATTCTATAAACCCAGGCACAGAACATTGTTCTTCTCAGGAAAGAGACTCCTGGCATTGGCCAAGGGTCAGTCACTCTGGAGTTCAGCATGCTATGCAAGCCACTCCCACAAGGGATCGATCAGGCCTTTAAAAAGCAAAGCAATCCTTCTGAGCCCACACTGTGATCCCAGTCCTTGGGAAGCAGAGGCAGAAGGATTTTGAGTTTGAGGACAGGTTGGGCTGCATGAGGAAATGCAAACTAGTGATCTCAACCTAAAAGCTCAAACTAAAAATCTCAAACTAATAGAACAAAACAATGGCAATCATCTGTTATTGGGAGGGTGGCAGATGAAGAATGTATTTGTCATGTCTCTAGGACACTACTCTCTTCAGATGCTCTAGCCATCTGTTCAGATCATGCAGTGGGGCCTCCCCTTCTCTGCCCTCCGACAACGCCTCCCCACACTCTGTGCATCCATCCGCTACTCCACTACCTTGACTGCTAGGGTTCTCCTAGTGACGGACATATGACCCTTGCAAGGCTAGAAAGCTTTGGGGCTGATGTGACAGTGGATGGGGACAAAGGAGTCAGGCTTTTTTCTTCACTGAACTATAAAGATATCAGAGGTTGCCTTTGCTGCCCTGTGACAGCCACCTACACTAGAAGCAAATACAGAGGCAAAAGAGAGGTGATATGGATCAAGAGAAATGACCTCCTGGATCCACCCGTACCTGAAGCCATATCATCTCTTCATCTCGGCTAGTTCTCAGTCTGTTTTCCTATTTTCTGCCACTGGAGGGGTCCTCACTGATGCTGCCTCGGTGGTTTGAGCTGGAGACACTTCTGTCTGCTGGCAACATTAATCCTTACCCACTTCCTCTATATCTCACAGCCTCCTAGAAGGCACCAGAACACATCCCATCTGGGGAAAAAAACAAAAAAAAAAAAAACAAAAAAAAAAAAAACTCCCTAAAACAGAATACCACTGAGGGAAGACTGGAACTGAAGCAGAAGTCATGGAGGGATACTGCTTACTGGCTTACTTGCTCCCCATGGTTTGCTCAGAATTTTTTTTTATTTTTTATGCACTCAATGATGACCTGCCCTGGGATGCTACCATTCACAATGGGCTGGACCTTCTTATATCACTGATAAAAAAAAAATGCCCCCATAGACTGTCCTATGGAAGAAGATTCCTTCTTCCCAGCTGACCCTACCTCTGTCAAGTTAATAGAACTAGCCAACACAGTGGCTCATACCTGTTCTCCCAGTGCTTGAGAGGTAGAGGCAGGAGGACAAGAGTTCAAGACCAGCCTGGACTGCACAATGGAAGACTGTCTCCAAAAGAACAAGGAACAATGCCAGGGAATAGTGAACTAAAACAAACTACGAACAAAACCCATGGGACCTGCAAGTGGTTTCTCGGGGGAGGGTGACAAGGGTCCTTTGTCAGCCTGGGCCTGGCAGGAATGGAGACAGGCATATTCTGTCATGTTTGGTCTTGTCTACTCAAAACCATTTGAATGTCTGAGAAGCCAGTGAAAGCATCTTCTAAGACTGTCTGAGTGTTGCAGGTGCCGACGCTTACCCAGAGACAGCTCTTGCTCAGCCAAAAGGCTGTGTCTTTGTGTTCCCCAGAACTAAACTAGGTTTCCAGGCCCAAGTGGTGTGGCAGGCTAGAAACTTGACACCTCTCTGGGGAGATTAACTAGGCCTGTCAGGGCCCTGGGGAGATAAAGACTCTGCACCCTCATCTTCAGGTGCCATGATGGATGGCAAGATCTGGGGCAGTCAGGAATGTTTTCCCAGGGATGAGGGGAGAGCAAGCGTCAGCTGCCAATCCTAACAGGCTAGTCTTACAGGATTGGTGCTCTCTCTCTCTCTCTCTCTCTCTCTCTCTCTCTCTCTCTCTCTCCCTCCATCCCTCTCTCTCTCTCTCTCTCTCTCTCTCTCTCTCTCTCTCTGTGTGTGTGTGTGTGTGTGTGTGTGTGTGTGTTTGTGTGTGTGGAGAGAGGGGGGTTATGGGTATAGGGGTATCGCTATAGATAGAGATTTGGAGATGGTCTCATGTGACCCAAGTGGCCCAGGCTGGACTCAGATTCATTATACAGCTGAAGATGATCTGGATTCCTGACCCTCCTGCTGCCATTACCCATGGGCTGGAATTCCCACCAGCATTTTGCAAGGCATTTTGTAATGTTCCAGAAGTTTCTTTAAAGTTAGGCCTGGTGGGTGACACACCTGTAATCTCAGCTGCTAGGGAGGCTGAAGCAGGAAGAACTGAAAAGTCTAAAGCCTGCTCGAGCTACCAAGTGAATTCAAGATTAGCCTGGGCACCTTAAAGAGACCCTGACTCAAAATAAAAAAAGTAAAGGCAGGCTGGGGAGGTGGCTTAGTGGCTGACAGTGCACTGTTCTTGCAGAAGACCTGAGTTCCACCCCTTCCCTCACATCAGGTGGCTCACAGACTCCTTCAACTCCAGCTCCAGGGGCTCTCATGTCCTCATTCGGCCTCCATAGAGACCCATACCCACCTGCACATATCCACACCTACCCTCAGACACACCTATACACACATACATTAAAACGAAACGTTTTAAAAGTAGAAAGATGGGACTGGAGAGATGGCTCCGTAGTTAGGAGCACCAGCCGCTCTTCCAAAGGACCTGAGTTCCCTGCACGAACATGTAGCTCACAGCTATTTGGCGAATCCGGAAGAGTATTTAACACCCTCTCTGGACTCTGAGGGAGCCAGGCACACACATAGAACATAAGCATACATATAAACAAACACCCATACTCATAAAACAAATTTTAAAATATTTTAAATAAAGAGTAAAAAAAAGAGCTGGGGGCAGAGCTTAGTTTTAATCCCAGTGCTGGGGGAAAAAGTAAAGCTATCTTTTTATTTTTTGTTTGTTTTTTTTTTTAAATGTGAGTACACTGTCATTGTCTTTAGACACATCAGATCTCATTACAGATGGTTGTGAGCCACCATGTGGTTGCTGGGAATTGAACTCAGGACCTCTGGAAGAGCAGTCAGTACTCTTAACCACCGAGCCATCTCTCCAGCCCTTGTAAAACTATCTTTATAAAATTAAAAAAAAAAAAATTGAGACAGCATCTGTCTATATTGTCCTGGCTGCCTGTATATAAACAGAGATCTCCGTGCCTCTGCCTCCCAAGTGCAGAGATTAAAGGTGTGCACCACCACGCCTAGCCAAAACATTTTTTTTAATGTAGCCACAGAAAATTTAACATGGATATTAGCTCTGTGACAGAATGCTTGCACACACCAGGCTCTAAGTTCAATCCTCAGTCTCTCCCCCCCCCACACACACACACATTTCTGGGTGATGGGGGCACATGCCTTTGATCCTAGCACTGGAGGCAAAGGCAGGTGGATCATCTGAGTTTGAGGCCAGACTGTCCTCTCAAACCAAAGAGATCCAACTGCCTCTGACTTCCGAGTGCTGGGATTAAGGGTGTGCACCACCACTGCCCAGTCACACACCCTTAACCACTGAACCACCTGTCCAGTTCCAGGGGCACCTTTCTCAATAAGGAAGGCGCTTCTTGGTGCCAGAGTGCCAACCCCCACACCACAAGCATCGGCTTCCTTCAGGTTCAGGTCTGATTGCTTTTTATTATGATTCTTTTTAAACATATAAACGTGTAGCAAGGAGGAATTTGGCAGCAGGGAGGACAGATATCACTCTGCCTCAGTGGTGGCTAATTCTGGGTGTAGGAGCTTCGAGGCCTCAAAGTAGCTATGCGCATTGTCACCCTTAGAGCTGGACAGCTTGCTGCTGGGGCTGCAATCTTTGTCTGAGAGGTAGGGCAGGTTCTCCCCGCTCTCCTCCACGCAGAGATCCGAATGGAAGCCCTTGAGGGCCATAAGGCGGTACCTCTTCCTTCGGTTCAGCTTGTAGATGCGGATCCTTTCCTTTTCTGCCTCAGGGTCAGTGAGAATCCCATCCCAACGCAGGCTCTCATTGATCTGGCTGGAAAGGCTGTCTGCTATTTCAGCGAAGCAGGGGTGACTGCTGCTGTATGAATAGGAAAGGGTTTGCCGATTTTCCTCTTTGTCTCTGGGCTCTGCTCTCAAGCCGTGGTCTTTGTGGGGATTTAAGATGTCATGGAAAGATGAAGAAAGAGGTTGATTCTTCCGACCTCGACTGTGATGTTTATCTGCTGAAAAGACAAGGAGACAAGTGTTTAGAGCCCAAACAAATCACCAGCGATGTAAGAGACCTCACTGCATTTACCCAGGGTTTAGAAGGCAGGGACCTGGGACGTCACCACTGCTGGGGTTCTCTGGTCAGGGGGCGAGATACCGTTTTCTTTTTGTGGTGATGTAGACTGCACCCAGACCTTGTACATGCTAAACGCAAGCACTGATCTACAGGGCAGTCCAGGAGCCAAGCAGGCCTTGAGGCTTCAGTGTCCATCAACCCACGAGTGATGTCAGATCTGAAGGCCAGTCTGACCCCTGGGGTCCTGTTCCTTCTGCCATATCTGCTGTCCTTCAACTTAACCTTGCTACATGCTCACCAAAATACTTCCTAGGTCTGACTCTACACCCATCTAGACACTGTAATGGTGAAAGAGACAGAGGACAGAGCTTCCTACATAAAATAATGTAATCTTTAGTATACTGAACCAAGAAGAACTCTTTTTTTTTTTTTTTTTAATTTAGTCATTTAACAAACTGGGTATTTCTTTTTTTTTTTTTTTAATTTAATTATTTTACAAACCGGGTATTACTTTTTTTCTTTAAAAATGATCTTAAAGAGTATATGTGTGTATATGTTGCTTGAACATATGTCTGCTGTGTACCATGTGTATTCCTGGTGCCCAAGGAGGTCTGAAGAGGGCATCAGATCTATCTCCTGGTCCTGGGAATTGAACCTGGGTCCTCTGCAAAAACAAATATCCTTAATAATGAAGCCATCACTCAACCCCTTTTTTCTTTCTCTTTCTGTTTTGTTGTTGTTGTTGTTGTTGTTGTTTGTTTTTTTTTGCTTTTTTTAAGATGAATCTTATATAGCCCCAAGTAACTTCAAACTCCCTATATAGCCTGGGATGACCTTGAACTTCTGATCCCCCTGCCTCCACACCTCCCACTGGTAGAAGACATGCAAGCATATGCCACCATCTCTGGCTTCTGCTTTGCAGGGAATGGAACCCAGGGCTTTGTGAGGGCTATACAAACATGAGGGGCATGCCTGGCAAAGAAGCACTTCTGTGTGGCTTCCTGCCCTCCTTCTCCTTTGCCTTCTCCTCCCCACTCCTGTCCTCCTTTTCTTTCTTCATATTAATAACACTGCAGAATTGCTTGTCAATTGCTATAAATGGTGATTCTTTATCGACTCCTATTGCAGGTTTACTTTATTTTATTTTAGAAACAACTCAAGAAAAGCAACTGGAGGGAGGATAAAGGCAAAAATAAATAAATAAAAGTTCAGCCTTTCTTACCTTCCTACTCTCTGAAAACTAACTGGTGTCCCCTGCTGACAGCCTGTGGTACACAGCACTGTAATTCCTACAGTCAAAAGTTGCGATAAAAAGACAAAGCATGCCTCCATGTTTGCTGACACACAGGGTGGCTTGCTGCCTTAAGCTCCGCCCAAAGAAGTAATATAAGACTCCCATAGCTCCCTTCCCCAAACCACAGGACTGTGGGAAAACTGCTGCTCCTTTCGCTGACTGCTGTGCACACCAGGACTAGCCGGATCAGGTGTCAGGGCCACTTTCCTGATGGCCAAAGCCACACTGAAGTTATGTCACTCACAAGCGGGGCCATTCTGCATTAGAGCTGTACTCTTCCTCAGAGTGGGCTCGGTGTCTTTGCTGGGTCATCTGGAAGTTCTATGAGAGAAGTGTGGGAAAGCCAGGGACTCTGAGCTCCTGGACAGTGCTGGTGTTTGTGTGTACAAGCTAAGGTCTTGGTGGTGGAGACTGAAGTCTGTGTTGTGGGAGTGGTATCTGGACATCTATGAATGTAAGGGCCTAGAATACCTGCCTGGGTATAGTGTTTGGGGTGTGTCTATGCATATGAGTATCTAGCAGATCTGTGTGTGTATGATGCGAGGGTGTAGTTATGCATGTGAGTTTCTAGGATAGCTGTGTGGGTGTGATTTCTGGGGGTATCCCTGCATGTGAGTGCCTAGTATCTTTGTAGGCATGTAATTTGCGCATGTTAAGTGTCTAACGGAATCCACACGTGTGCAGACTGCATGTGTATGCATGATGGAGCAGACCGTATGTTAGGTTTGTCAGATCGTGTCATATTGCTATGAGAAGGCAACATAAAGAGCGTCGGTGTTGACAGGAGGAGGAAGTGGGGGCTGGTGTGAGTTTATGCCGTACACAGCTGTCTCTCGGCGGAACTCATGCAGAGAAGATTCTGTATACATTTACCTGGAGTTGGTTCCTACGCAGCACCAGACACATGCACCCTTTAAAGGGTAAAGGAGTTAGGGGGGCACCAGTGGGGAGCCTGAAATCTGTCCCTGTGTGAGAGTGAATATCAGCTAGTTATCTGTCCATCTGGGCTAGTCTCTGGGAACATCTATAGTAAGGATATGTTTTGGCAGAGGGGCGAGGGAGTTAAGAGGAGGTGGGCAGAAGAAGATCACTCTTTGAGGGGCTGGACGCTCTTGGGGTGGGTATCTGTATGGTCTCTGTGTGGGTAACCGCACACAGGGATGTTAGATGTTGAGGGTTCTTAGGGGAGGGTGTGGTCTCTTTGGATGTACTGGGAAACTAAAGTTGGTAGACTTCTGTGGTAACTAAGGAGTCTCTGTGCTGGTGAGAGCACATGGTCTGTATGGGTAGATCTGGACATCTCTGGGCTGCCCTAAAGTGTCCTGTCAGGTTTCTGGCCTGAAGTGGCTACCAGGTAGAGGGGTATCTATGGGAGGAATCTCAGGTCTAAAAGCCTAGGTAGCCTCCCTAGCCGCTCCTCTTACCGTCGCCCTTGCCCGATCCTTTAGACTTTTTCTTCTTCTTTTTCTTCTTCACCTTCCGTTTGGCCAGGTCAGAGGAGGTGCCCACGATGGGGGGCAGCTTGGACCCGGGGGAGCCCTCAGCACCGCCTTCCCGCGCTTCCTCTTCCTCCTCATCCTCGCCCTCCTCGCCAAACTCCGCCGCCCCAGTCCCACCACGGCCGGCCATCCGCCCGCGGGACCGCGACCTGCGTGCCCGGAACAGCGATGACCCGCGCCAGGCGGGCTCCAGGCACTCACTGCTCACTCAGACCACGCGTCTCCATGGCGACCACTCAACGCTAAGCGCACTACTAAGGAGTTGCCGCCAGGGGCACCCTAAGGCTCTAAATGTACGCATGCGTATTTTGATCTGTTTGAGACCTGGGGAGTGCTCAAGACAAGGCAGTATAAAGATTATTAATGCTTGGTCTGACAAGGACATATCTCATCCACTAATGCGTGATCTAAAACACTTAACGTTTTTATTTTTTGAGACAGGGTCTCATGTAGTTCGAATTGGCTGGTCTTGAATTCCTCATCCACTTGTACCCTCTCTCAAAGGCTGGGATTATAGGCATGAGCTATTGATGTCTGGCTCACCCCGCGCCCTGTCCCCCACTCACCAATTTAATAGATTGCCCAGTATGGTCTGGAACTCACTGTAGCCCAGGCAGACCTTGAACTTACGATTTTCCTGCTTCAGCCTCCCCAGTAAACTAAGATTATATGTATGAGCCACCAGACCTGGCTCCTCATAAAAACTATTTGTTTTTTTTTTTTTAAAGATTTATTTATTATATATAAGTACACTGTAGATGTATTCAGACACATGAGAAAAAAGAGGGCATCGGATCTCATTACAGATGGTTGTGAGCCACCAAGTGGTTGTTGGGATTTGAACTCAGGACCTCTGGAAGTGCAGTCAGTGCTAAATTGTTTTCTTTAAAAACATTTTAAAATATTTATTAATTTTTATTTTGTGTGCATTTCTCTTGATTTGTATATATGTGTGCCTCTTGTTGCTCTAGCTGCATGCCTGTTATAATCGACTTGAGCCCTGGTGCACAGGTCCAAGCTAAGTAGACAGACGCTGAGTCCTTGGGCCGGCACTGACGCATCTCCTCCACACCAGTACGGGCTCGGGAGTTCGAAGAGTGCACCAGATCCTTTGGAACGTGGGTTACAGATGTCTGTGACTACTGAGCCACCTCTGAGTACCCCACCTCTACCCCCATGACAGATCTTATCAAGACTGTACGTAGGCTCAGTAGCAGGGCATTTACACAGTGTGCAGGAGACTGAAGTGTCCCACCCGCCAAACCACAGATTTAAAAAGACTAAACCTGGTACAGAGCTGTGGCTTGCTTCCCCCCGCCTCCCAGGTTTATCCACCAAAGATCCAAACATGGCTTCCAAGGGACAGGGGCATAACTTAAGGGGCAGAGTGCTTGCCTAACATATATCAAGCCCTGGGTTTGACCTCCAGCATCCCTGAAACTTGGCATGGGGGTACATGCCTGTGATCCCAGTACTTGGGAAGTGAAGACAGAAGGATCAGGAGTTCAAGATTATCCTTGGCTACAAATTGACTTTGAGAGCAGCCAGGTTCTAGGAAACACTGTGACAAACAGCAAGCAAAACCAAGTGTGCCCGCTGTAATATTTCTTATCCTATAAGCTCTTCAGGAGTCTCACCTTTCCTGCAGAAAGGGACAGTCAATTCTATTCCCCTCCAGTCTGGGAAGATTTGTTGACTTCCTGGCAGTGGATAGTATGTGTCATGTCTGGGATGTAGCTCATTTGTTCAAATGCTTGTCTTACATGCAAAACCCTAAGCTTCCTACCCTCGGTTCCCTTCCTGCTTGTATGCTGATCTCTCTTGGTTACTTGCTTTATTTAAACCTAAATTTAAAATGTATTCTGTGTTTACATATGTGTTCACACATGTGCCACTGAATGAATGCAGGAGTCGGAGGACAAGTCAAGGGGACCAGTTTTCTCCTTCCACCATGTAGGTTCTGGGGATGGACCTCGGGTCTTCCTGTTTAATTGTAGGAGACTTAACCTCCTGACCCATCTTTTCCCACTGACTTGCTTGATTGTTTTTGTTTATTTTGTACTAGAAAGTGGACCTAGGGCCTCATAAATGCTAATGCTGGCCAGGTGTTCTACCACTGAGCTACACCCTCAGCTCTATGGTTTTCATTGTTGATCTGTAAGAGTTTTGTGGGAGTTTCATGTGTGTGTGTGTGTGTATGTGTGTGTTATATGTGTGTGTATGTGTGTGTATGTGTGTATGTGTGTGTATGTATGTGTATGTATGTGTATGTGTGTGTATGTGTGTATATATATATGTGTGTGTGTGTGTGTGTGTATGTGTGTGTATGTGTGTGTGTGTGTGTGTGTGTGTGTTTGGAGACAGGGGTCCATGTAGCCCAGGCTAGCCTCAAACTCTATGTAGCCAAGGGTGATCCTGAACTTCTGATTCTTCTGCTGTCTTAATCAGTGTTTTATTGCTGTGAAGAGACACAGCAACTCTTATAAAGGAAAGCATTGAATTGGGGCTTGTAATTGTTTGGGCTTTTCTAGGTCTGCCCCTGTTCCTAAGTAATGGCAGAGGTTTATTTTTATTCACAATGCTTTTGCCTTAAGCTAGGCTTGCTCCCTAACCAGCTCTTAACTTATTAACCCATTTATCCCTTGTCTGCCACATGGCTGGTTACCTCTTCTCAGTCTCATGAGCCCAATGTCCTCCAAGTCTGAGTGGCAAATCTTCCTGAACCTGACTCTTTCCCAGAGTTCCCTTCTTTCCAGATGTCCCATCTCTGTTCTGCCTTTTGCTAATAGGCCATCGTTTAATTTTTTTTTTTTTAATTTTAACTAATCAGTGGGTGCCTTAGGCAACACAAAGAAACATCTTCATATAGTCATATAAACATTATCCCTTCAGGGGCTGATGTACAGTTCAGAGGTTGGGTCTGTTGTCATCTTGACAGGAAGCATGGTCACTCACAGGCAGACATGGTGCTGGAGAAGGAGCCAAGAGTTCTATATCCTAGTCAGCAGGCTGCAGGAAGTGAAAGACACACTGAGTGTGGCTTTAGATTCTGAAACCTCTGAAGCCCACTTCCAGGGATATACTTCCTCCAACAAAGCCACACCCCCTAAAAGTGTCACTCCCTATGAACCTTTGGGGACCATTTTTATCCAAACCACCACACCTGCCTTCACCTCTCTTATTCTGGGATTATAGTCATATGTACAGTGTATGTGGCTGGGGACTGAAGCCAGGACCTTGGACAGGTTGTACAACATTCTACAGACTGAACTATTACTACACCCTCAGCCCTATAAAGGTTCTTCACAGGGTTTAAGACCAATTCCTCTGTGGCTGTAAAGAATCCAAATCTATAGCTCATGAGCCTATTGTCTTAAAATCATTTTAAGGTTCTATTTATCTTGTGTGGCTGAGTGTTTTCTCCAAAAGTGTATGCTTACCTGTGCAGGCCTAGTGCCTGAAAAGTCCAGAAGAGAGTGTCAGCTCTCTAGGAGTTAGACATCTTTGTTAGCTGCCACCTGAATGCTGGGAATCAGATGCAGGACCTCTGCAAGAGCAGCTGGTGCTCTTAACCACCGAGCCTCTCTCTGGGCCATTCTTGTTTTCCTAGTAGTGTCTTTTGACAAACAGAAACTAAATATTTTACTGAAGCTATTTTATCAATATTTTCTTTTTGTAGCCAGTCCAAGGGGCCTTTGCTAGCATACACTATGAAGAAAGAGCGCTGTGTTTTTGTTCTAGAATCCCTGTGGTCTCAAGTCTTAAGATTAGGTTCATAACCCATCTCAAATTAATTTGTAAACAAAGTTAGATAAAGATTAAATGAATTTTCCCAAACTCCCATGAAAAACAAGCTCTTCTTGTTCATCAACTGATTTCAAAACTTAGTTGTTTTTTTTGTTTTTGTTTTGTTTTTGTTTTTGTTTTGTTCTGTTTTTTTTTTTTTTTTTTTTTGGAGACAAGGTAGCCCAGGCTGGCTCTAACTGAAAACCATTCTTCCCAAGTGCTGTGATTACAGACAGCATGCAGAGCTTTACTCAGAACTTTGTTTTTAGAAAAACCAATCGTGTGTGTGTGTGTGTGCGTGCATGTGTGCACACTATTTCTGGACTTTCTGTTATATCTGTTGCATTTGCCTGTATTTGTACCAATATCATGCTGTCTTTGTAATGTAGCTTTGTAAATACTATTTTTATTTTGTTACGTTCATGCATATGAGTAACTTACCTTTATATATTTCTGTGCATGGCTGGTGTCCATGAAAGCCAGAAAAGGGTGTCAGGGCCCCTGGAACTGGAGCTACAGAAGGTTGCAAATCACCTTGTTGGTGCTGGGAATTGACCCTCCATCCTCTGGAAAAAGAGCAGCCAGTGCCCTTAGATACCGAGCCGTCTCTCCAGCACCTACCTATACTTAAGTCTTAATCTCACATAGTCCAGATATTCCAATTGGATTCTTTTTAGTAACCCCCTTGTTCTTGGTACACATTTCACATTGTCTTGTCATCTTCTAACCCACTGAGAGTCGGCTGGGATGACATCTAATCCATGAGCACGGTGCTCAGTGGCAGCCAGATATTAGTACTGGTCATGCCCTTGCACTGCACTCAGGGAAGCCCTGTTCTGCAAAGGACCCTCCTGTTAGCCTGACAAGCTCCTTAGTGTGTGCAGCAGTCCCGCACTGCCCCTTGCCTGCTACTGTCCTTAAAAGTGACAGCCAGTGGGGGTGGCTCAGCAGTACATGCACTGACCACCAAGCCTGACAACTGGAGTCTGATCCCCAGAGCCCGCATGGTAGGCGAAGGAAACAGACTGAGAAGTTATCCTCAGACCTCCACATGCATTCCGTGGCATTCACGCATGTGTGCATGCATTTCATGGCACCCAGGCCTGTGTGCACGCACACGCACTGAGTAGATGCCGTAGAAAAGATGAAGCACGGATGACAGTTGTCCTTTGTGCAGCTGGCCCGCCACCGTGACTGGAGTTGGTTTGCAGATGTCCTGAACCCACTCCAGTGCCTGTGTACAGGGAGGGCTGGCCGCTCTGTCCTGCCTCCCAGCTGCTCCTTCTTGCCCGAACGCTTGGCTGGCCGGAGACAGCTTGGCCACTTTTCTTCAGATGTTCATGAAGGTTGCGTGGGGCCCGCCAGAGGCTATGAAGGAGGTTACCTCCAGTGAGGGGATACATTTTATGAACAATCATGAAAATCACTTGCAAGGGAGGCTTTTGTAGGTGTTTCTAAAATGCTTTTGTGAATTCTTTTGAGAATTCTACACATGTATACAATGCCCTTTGACTATATTCACCTCCCAGCTCCTCTACCTCACCTCTGCCAACTTCACTCTCTGCCTTCTCACTTCCTCACAAGTTTGTGGCTGTCCTAGAACATTGTGTGTAGACCAGGCTGACCTAGAACTCAGTGTGTAGACCAGGCTGGCCTAGAACTCAGTGTGTAGACCAGGCTGGTCTAGAACTCAGTGTGTAAACCAGGCTGGCCTAGAACTCACTCTGTAGGGCAGGTTGACCTCAAACTTACAGACATTCTGCCTCCCAAGTGCCAGAAGTACAGGCATGTGCCTCCATGCAAGCCCATTCTTTTTCTCCTCCTCCTCTTTCTTCTTCTCCTTCTTTTCTTCTTCCTTCTCCTTCTCAGTTATCCACTAAATGCAATTTTTACTGCCCATACACTCATGGGTCTGGTGTCATCCACTGGAACATGGCTGACCTGCCAGGGGTGATAGCCTAAAGGAAATCTGAGTCTCCCTCCCCCAGAAGCCATCAACTGTCAACGGCTCTTTAAGTGGGTGTGTGCGCTTGTGTACCGTCCTCACCATGCTGGACTGTTGAGTAAACTCATCTTTTTAAAAAAGATTTATTTACTTATTTTATGCATGTGAGTACACTGTCTATGTCTATCTTCAGTCACACCAGAAGAGGGCACTGGATGTGAGCCATCATCCTGTGGTTCCTGGGAATTGAACTCAGGACCTCTGGAAGAGCAGTCAGTGCTGTTAACCACTGAGCCATCTCTCCAGCCCGAGTGAATTCATCTTGTGCAGATCCTGGGCAGATGACCACAGGTATTGTGAGCTCACGGGTGCAGCGGTCCTGACACGGTGAGAGAGTTTGCAGGTATTTTAACCAATCTTTCACCTGGTCTTAGGATTCGGTCCCTGGCTCCTTTCTTAGTCTGGGCCTTGGGATTTCCAAGCCATCTCTGTACCAAAATAGCTTCATAAGGTCCACTGTGCCTTTTAGGTTTTGTTTCGTCAACTTGACACAAGTTAGAGTCATCTGGGAAGAGGGACTCTCTGTTAAGAAAACGCCTCCATCAGATTGGCCTAGATTAGTGATGGAGGTGGGAGGACGCAGCTCTGTGGCAGTACCACACCTGGGCAGGTGGTCCTGGATGCTCTTGGTGATGGACTGTCCCCAGGAAGTTAAGTGAACCCTCACCTCCCCAAACTGTTTTTAGTCACCGTGTTTTATCACAACCAAAGAAAACAAACTAAGACTGTCATCTGTGAGCAGATGTGGGTTCTGGGAACTGAACTCAGGTCCTCTGGAAGAACAGTATGTGTTCCTAACCCCTGAGCCGTCTCTGCAGCCTGCCTCCCCGCAGCACTATTCTGGGACTCTCTCCTGTCAGTCTGCCTCTGTCCTCGTCATGCTCGACTACACAGCACACTCGACACTGCTGCTGTCCCCCCGCTTCCTTCCTATTTGCCATTTATTCCAACTTTCAAACACTCGTTTTGAATCAGAGCCTTGCCGTAAAGTCTGGCTGCCCATGAACTTGCTACCCTCCTGTCTTGACCCAGAAGATGCCGGGGTTACAGGCATGGGCCACCACAGCTTCTTTATTGAAATATTACATTTGCTTGGCTTTTTGGACATCTTGTGTTTTAGTCAGCTTCCCTCTACTATAAACAGCTCAACTAAGCTACACTACAAAGAGGAAAAATTGGCCTCTCGGGATAGTCAATCTTACACCCGCAATCCTAGTGCTTGGGAAGTTGAAATGAGAGGATTTCCACAAGTTTGAGGCTAGCCTGGGCTACAGAACAAGTTCCAGGCTGGCCCAGACCACAGACTAACACCCATCTCTAAAAAGCAAAACCAGTTTTAGAGGTTTGGCCCAGAATCTATCAGCACGTTGCTCTGGGCCCGTGGTGAGCCTTCCCATCGTGGTGCAAGCCTGAGGTAGAGGAAAATGTCTGCCCTTATGGCTGGGAAGTGAAGGAGAAAGGGAAGAAGCTGGGGTCCCACAAGCCTCTTGGGGGAGCCTGCAACTGGGTCCCACCTCAGAGTTTCCAGAGAGCAAGCCTTTGCCATATGGGACTGTAGGAGACCGAAAGGCCGCACTGCATGCTGGTTCTTGGACCATTCACTATTGATGTTAGCCCTTCCTTCTCAGCCACCAAACACCGGGCTTCCTCAGTTCTTAAGGCTCACCCTATATGTCTCCTCCTCCTTCTCTTTTTAAAGACATTATCTCCTTATTACCTCGTATGAAACTATCTACATAACCCAGGAAGACTTCAAACTCACAGGAATTCTCCTGCACCAGCCTCCCAACAGATTCCAGATGTGACTGGGATTACAGATGTGGACTACCATCCCAAGCACAGTTTTCCGAAGGCGTCCCCACCCACATTTGCAAGCTTACACCATTCCCTCTGTGCTGCTGACTTCCATTGTTCTGTCTTTAGCCTGGAGTCACATGTCTACAACCAGCATCCAGCTTAACCCCGCACTGCACAGATTCACCAGGGCAGACAGCATCAGTAACCATGAGGATCATTGTGTTGGTTCGAGTTCCCCCAAAAGCAAACTTTGAGGCAAAAAGTCGAGTGCAAAGAGTTAACTTGGGAGGCAACCCCAGGAAATATTTGTAGAATGGGAATAAGTAAGGCCAGAGATGAGAGGTCACAAAATGCCTCTATCCGGACAAGCACTTCTGCATAGCCAGAGTGCAATCCTGCTAGAGAGCTCTAGATGGCGCTGTAAAACACGCCCACCGCGATCCCAATTGAGACACCAAGATACAGCCGTGAATTATCCACCCGGTCCAGGAAAGCGTTGAATTTCCAGGGATCCTGGCTTACTCTGACTCTGGTAGGTCCAACACGCCCTCTGCAAGATAGAGTTGAGGGGCTGGAGAGATATATGGGGCCTCCCTGCCCTTGTGGATCGTCAGCTGATTCCGTCCACAAGGGCAAAGGGAGCAGAGACAGGGAAGGTAGGTGTCAGAAGCCCTGTGAGAATGTACGGTGAATGATCACAGTGGGCAGATCGAGTTTACTTAGGGTGATTGAAGGCTTATAAAGCTTTGGGGACTGAGGGCAGGGACTCTCAAGATGGGACAAGGTCACTGACTGGGGGATTAGGGTACTTGGCATACCTCGTTAACATGGAGAAGCATTTTAGGAATCTCAGGCTGAACAGGTTCTGTCAGGAGAAAGGAAATTGATCCTATAACATAAACTAATTGAGGCTACATGACATTCCTCAGGTGGAAGTGAGTGTGAGGGTTTAGAATCCCCCAGACAAGGTCAGAGAAGGAGAAAACCTGCTTACAAGGGAGTCTCCCATATTTCCTCCAGCCCAGAAGCTATTCTGTCATAGTGGTCCTTGACCTTAACTAGCACACACCTTAACTTCCCACAGAGATGTCTTAGCAGCTAAGAACAGCGCTCTTACAGAGGACCCAGGTTCAATTCCCAGCATCCACATAGCAGCTCACAACCTTCCGTTTACTATGTATGTGGTGCTCTCACATAAATGTAGGCTAAATACTCATATGCAAACAAATAAACATTTTTAAAAAAGAGTTGAAGTAAAAGCCTTTGACACTCGGAGGTGAGCGCCAGAACTGGGGGTGGAGTAGCCTTCTGTAGGGCTGACTGCTGTCCACTCCCCTGCTGCAGAGTGCAGGGCTCTGGCTTGGGTTCCCACTGCAGGTGGGTTTTCCTGATCTCAGGGTGGAATCCATCCGAGCCACTATGACAATCCTAGTTGCCGGTCTCACAGAAGGAATTTGGGACCCACTGCCGGTCAGTGAGTCTTGAAGGACCTCTACTGGAGGCTTCCGGGAGGTGCTCAACTTCTGCAAGACATTGTCCTGTGTAGCTGTGACACCTGCTGTCACGGGCAGCCTCTTACCATAGTGATGAGCCGTCATCTGACGTCAAAGTCAATGCTCCAAACTGGAGAGACTCTAAAAATGTAATCTGTGAGGTACATGCAAGAAAAAAAATTTTTTAGAATTAATTTTTAATTACTTGTGTGTACAGGCACCAATGTGTTACACTCTCTACGCTGGAATTAGAGGCAGTTGTGAGTTGTAAAACATGAGTACTAGGAGCCAAACTTAGCTCTGCTGCAAGAACAGCACATGGTTTTAACTGCTGAGCCATCGCTCCAGCCACTCAAAATAAATAACTTTTTACACATATAATCTTAGCACTTGGGCAGGTAGAGACAGAGAAAGTAGGTTAGTCTCAATTACATTTGGAGATCAAGGATAGCCTGGGCTAACAAACAGAAAAATAAAAGCACACTATTGAATGGTGGGTCTTGTAGGTGTATGTTAAGGCGATACATGATGAGAGGTAGGTGAAGAAAGAGACTGGAGGAGGAGGCAGAAGGCAGAGATTGACAGAGGAAGAGATGGAGGCAGATGTGTGTGGTTCTCTCAATGCACCTCTAGCCTAATGAGGTTGTCATGATTATTTCTAAGAGTTTCTATGGGTCTAATTTATCTCATATAAATGGGCAGCTTATATCTTTGTCTAATGGTTGTAAGCTTATTGTATAGAGGGTTTGTGGATTGAGAATTTAACATATTAACCTGTTCGATAAGTTGATGGATGTGAGTCACGTTTGTACCAGGCAGTGGAGGAAAGGAACACCCCAGGGCTGTCGTATCCACCAGGGACAGAAACAAACAGAGGTGGTGGAGTAAACCGCGCCTGAATTCTTCAAGGCAGCATAAAGCCACCAAGTTAGAAATCCTGGCACTAGTATAGGATAAAAGGTAACCATTTTTTAATATTTCCCACAACAGGATCTAGCTTTTGTCCCTCTAGCCTGTTCCCTAACTCATTTCTTCCCTGGGCCTGCTGACAGCAATCAGGTGCTAAGAACAGACCCTCCCCCATCCTCTGAACAGCAGGAGGATGGCATCAGGATGCCTGTAGGGTCCCCATAACAGACCCATGAGGATGCTACAGCCCAGCCAGAGGTGAAGGTCCTGAACACAACTGGGTTCCAGGCTTTTGTTTTTGTTGTACGGTCCTAGAACTGTCGTCAGGATGTGGGTAAGTCCTCTTCCCGGCCATCTTCCCCTGGCCGGCTAACAAAATAAAACTGTCCCTGCTCCACCAGCTCCTCTCTACAATAACTACACTCAGAAGGCCGCAAGCAGACAGGCCTGATCTGGTCCCTCAGCACAGGGTGGATCTGAGAACTGTAATGTTAAGTAAGCAGGGCCATGGAACTGAACAGGAGTTAGAGAGATGGCTTAGAGGTAAGCACTGCTCTTCCAGAGGACTTGAGTTCAGTTCCCGGCATCCAAGCCAGGTTGTCACGGCTGCCTGTGAGCCCAGCCCAGGGGGACCTGATGCCTTGGGCCTATGGGCACCTACCCTTCTGTACACAAACACATGGTGAGGAAAAAGAAATAAATCTTAGAGATAAATGTGAGGAGTTTGTGCCTGCACCCTCAGCACTAGGAAGCCAGTCAGGAAGGCCAAACACACAGCATCCTATTGTGTAAGAAAGGTGTCATCAGCCAGGGATGGTGGTACACCTCTGTACTCTCTGGACTTGGGAGAAGTCAAAGTCCCCATTTACACTGCCAGTTTTGAGCTAACTTGGAGCTAGTTTCTCTATGTGAAGAAGCAAAACCTAACTACAAACATTATTATTAATGGCTTGCAGGAGAATAAGACTGTTAACCAGTTTACGCATGTACATGTCTACACATACATGTACATATAAAGTGTAGACTTTATATAGCATTCAAAAGTCAACAGGGCATATAGGATATTTTATTTCTTTTAAACACTTTAGTCTGTGGTGTGTGTGTGTGTGTGTGTGTGTGTGTGTGTGCACATGCACACCTGAACTTACGTGCATGTGCATGAATACATGCATAAGCAGGTGGGGTGTGGTCAAAGGACAATTTTGGGAAGTTGGAAGTCCCCTTTCACCTGGTTTTTGAGGCAGGGTCTGTCCTGTTTCCGCCACTGCACGGTGTACCCCAGCTGAGCTCCCTGAGCTTCCAGATAATTCTCCTGCTTCTTCCTTCTCGCTCTAGCAGCGCTGCCATTGCTGATGTGTGCCACATCTGCCTCCACCGTGTGGCCCTGGCATGTCTGAACCCGCTCTGTAGACCATGCTGGCCTTGAACTCACAGAGCTCTACCTGCCTCTGCTTCCCAGGTTCTGCAGGATTTGACTTGTTGACAACTATAATGAACTAGTTTTTATTTTATGTACTCAGTTCAATTTTGCTTTGTATCTGAAAATGACCCTGGCATTGAACCCAGGACCCCCTACATACTAGGCAAGAATGCTACCAGCTGAGGTATGTCACCTGCCGTGTTTTATTTTTCTGAGAAGGTCTTGCTGGGGCCTCGACAGGGGTCAGGCTAGCCTGAAACTCTGGCTCAGCAGGTTCTGCCACCAAGCCTTACAGCCTGAGTTCAGTCCTTGGAACCCACATGGAGAGAACCAACTCCTGAGAGTTGTCTTCTGAGCTCCCCACCCCACCACGATATTAACTTAAAAATCGAAAAGGCTTAGCTAGCTAGGGGTGTTGGCACATACTGTGGTCTCCACACTTTTGAAGGCTGAAGCAAGGGGATCAGTTGAGACTGTGAACACAACATGAGAAGGCTCCAGCTCAAACCATCGTAACTTAGCAACCATTTGCTCCTCTCAGAAATATTTCCCACTCTACAGCAGTGCAGTGAGGAAGGGGCAACTCTCAGAGAACCTTGCTTGTGCGGCTCCTCTGACTAGTCTTTGAGGTCAGAACATGCACTATGTTTAGCTGATAAGTGAGTGAGTGAGTGAATGAATGAATGAATGAATGAATGAATGAATGAAGAGTTGGTGTAGGTTAATGGAACTCCCTGTCATCTGTCTTCGAGGGACTGAACCTGTATATCCCTGACTGAAAGGCAAAGAAACCAGAATAAATTCAAAGTGGCTTGCTCAACGTTTAATGTTAGTTAGCCATCAAATATTCATGGGACACACTGTCCCTGTGGGTTTATGTGTTTGTCTGTCTGTCTGTGTATATGTGTGGGGTGAGGGTTAGGGAAGGATGGATCCAGGAGACCTCACATGTGCTCAACATACTCCCTACCACTGAGCCCCTGACCTGCTCTGTGGCATCTTGCAGAACCCAGTAGGCGTCACAAGATGCATGGTGTTTTTGTGGTCTGTGCTGGCTTCCTTGATCACACTTTCTCCCTGTGGTCTCAGAAACCGAGAGTGAGTAAGGTCGGAGTGTGTCTTTCTCTGTGAGGATCAGGTTTCTCTCCTTTGACTGGTTACCTTGGGTGGGACTTCTGACTCTGTGGCTCCCTGCTGCCTGCACAGCCTTGGTTCTCCAGAGGCTGCTGTTCTGGGTCTCTCTCTCGGTGCCGTCCAGCCCAGCTGTCTGGGTTTTCCCCAGCAGGCAGGCTGTGCCCTGTCTCACCAGCACTAGATTTGGTGTCTTATGAAGGTCTTGTGTTTCACAGGATCTGGCTCAGCCTCTTCAGTGCCTTCTATTAAGGGACAGGGATGCTGTAGTCAAGGCTCTTGTCCACCAGAGGCTGTCCTGTGCTTTTTCTAGCCTACAGTCTTAGAACCTGGAACTTTTCATTTCTTATACAAACTGTGCTGGCCTGCTTGGAGAAACCAGTCCACCTCCAGGCCCAGGTCAACCTGGGTAGAACCCGGAAAAGCAGCTCAAAGTTTCCAAGCCTGTGCTCTCCAGGGACCGTTTCAGAGTAGGTTAGGAACAGGAAGAGGAGGGGGCAGGCTGTGGGATGGCACAGAACCCCCACAGCTTTGAAATTTGAAACTGAAATCTGGCCTGCCAGATTGGAGTGAAGGTACATTTGTCAAGGTAGGCGACCGGTATGTATTTTACTTAACGCTCTGTCAATTTAATCTCTAACATTTAATATTTGCACATATGGTACGTGGTCCCTATGTCTGTTTTTGCCCTGGGCTTTACAACTGTTAAAGGCAGGCCTGGGGCTAAGAATGTGGTAGTGTGCTTGCATAGCACACAGAGTATCCTAAGCTCAACTCCTAGTAAAGAAGAGGCAAAGAGAAGACGGTATGTCAGTATGTCTGGGGGCTGGGCTGTAGCTCAGTTGAGTGCTTGCCTACCAGGTGCGTGAAGCCCAGTGCCCCATACCCTGACGCACCTGTAATTCTTGCACTCGGGAGGTAGAGGCAGGAGTTCAAAGTCACCCTTGGCCAGCCTGGGCTATAAAAAGCCCTTTCTGAAAAATATAATAAGAGGAGGACAGACTATGGGTCAGAGGCTGAGGGTGCTAGTTCAGCTCTCAGCACTACATTGGACAGCCCCCAGCAGCCTACAGCTCTAGCTCCTGGGGATGCAGCGCCCTCTTCTGGTCTGTGAAGGCACCTAAGTTGTCACTACACACACACACACACACACACACACACACACACACACACAGAAACACACACACATACACACAGGGAAACATTCGCAGTCACACACACACAGGCATAGACAAACACACACAGACATACACAGACACAGAGAGAGAGAGAAAGAGAGAGAGAGAGAGAGAGAGAGAGAGAGAGAGAGAGAGAGAGAAACAAAAATAAAATTTTTAAGAGAAAAAAGTAAAATTAATAGGGAAAGTGCCCTCTCCCACTGAAATAGAAGGAAAGGCTGCTTGCTGTCACCTGTCCTTCAGTGACACCAGCCTCTTCTGGGGTATCCTTTCCTACCTCACGTATCTTTAGAAAGGGGAAAGATAAAGCCAGACCCTATGGCCAGGTCCATAAGTTCTACCATGTCCAGATGGTGGCAACTGCCTCCTGTCTCTTGTCTCTTTCTTGAGACAGGGTCTCACTCTGTAGCCCAGGCTGGCCTCTAACTCACGGGGATCTGCCTGCTTCAGTCTTCTAGGCCCTGGGATTATAACTATGGACCACTACTTACTGGTTTGTAATTTCTCAAAAAAAAAAAAAAAAAAAAAAGTGAGAGAAAAGCCATCCTCCTGGTTTAAGCTGTTGTTGGACAAAAACCAACAGAGTAAATTAAGGAAAGGAAGGAAGGGTGGGGCAGCATCAGGTTCACTGATGCCTGACACCTCCTTTATACTCTTTCTGCATCCCTGGTCCTCCAGCATGCTGAGCATGTGCATACATACACGCATGTGTGTGGTGTGTGTGTGTGTGTATGTGTGTGTTTCTGGGGGTTAAACCCAGGGCCTCAATGCTAGTCAGGCTGTGTCCTGAGCCCCGAGGATGAGCCATCTTGAACAAAGCTTCCTGCTGCAGCTTTTCCCTCTCATCCTTATCATCCGGGCCTTCCTTAACTGCATCCGCCTATGACCTTTCCTGTCTGTATTTCCTCCATAGTTCCTTTTGCTCTGTAACGTATAGATCCAGTTGTCTTCCTCAGCTGTCTGGCTGTTTTTGCTGGAGCACATACTGCAAACTTTTACTTCTAACCACCGTTGAATCCCCAACCCTCAAAGCTGTGCCCGACATACAACAGGTCTGCAACAAAGAGTTTGGTGGCTCTCACATTTGATCCTAGTACCTGGGAGGCCGAGGCAGGAAGATTGCTAAAGATTCCAGGCTGCTTGCATTTCACCTGTTTTTAAAAAAGGTATAATATGCAAAGGCTTAGCGCTTATAAAATCAGTATCATATCTGGTTTGAAGATGCAAAGTTAAAGTACAAATGGCTGCAAGAAACTGGAAACCCTAGTTCACTGTTCTCACCGAGACAGATGACCTTGCCTAGGCTGACCGTGAGTTTTTTTTTTTTTGTTTTTTTTTTTTTTTTTAATGTGTATGAGTGTTTTGCCTGAGTGTACGTATGTACACTGTGGGTGTTCCTGATGCCTGCAGTGGCCAGAAGATAACCCCTGGGATTAGAGTTACAGATGGTTGTAAGATGCCATCTTCAGACACACCCAAAGAGTGCATCGGATCCCATTACAGATGGTTGTGAGCCACCATGTGGTTGCTGGGAATTGAACTCAGGACTTCTGGAAGAGCAGCCAGTGTTCTTAACCACTGAGCCATCTCTCCAGCCCCTCCCCCCCTTTTTAAGATTTATTTATTTTATGTATATGAGTTCTCTATCTGAATGTACACCTGCAGAACAGAAAGGGCATCAGAATTTATTTTGGACGGTTGAAAGCCACCACGTGGTTGTTGAGACTCAGGGCCTTTGGAAGACCAGCAGGTGCTCCAGCCCCAACCGTGCCCTTTTGATCTTTCCATATTATACTTCGAGGGCTTTATGTAGGCTTGTGCCATTAGGCTCAGCGAAACCCTCAATTATTGCTTTTGTTGTTGTTTGTGTTTTGCTCTAATTCTGTGGTATGTGTGTGTTTGTGTGTGTGTGTGTGTGTGTGTGTCTGTATGGTGTGTGTCTTTGTGTGAGTGTGTGTGTGGGGGGGGTGGCGGCTAGAGAATATATGTTGGGGAAGAAGTCACCGACTATGTGACTACAAGGAAGCCATCATCCGTGCTTGGCCTATAATATACACAATAAACTCATCAGTTTCCTAAGGTGAACTATGGTAAAACTGTCCTTTAATTTTTCCTTAGGAGCTGGAGGAGGTGCTACTTACAGCTCCCCCACTGAAAGAATTATGGCAAAAATTCTACCCACATTTTTAAACAAACATGTTGTGCCTTCTGCCAAAGCTAATGACACTGATACTGGAGTCCAGGCCAGGCCTCCAAGTCCCAGCTCCATGGTGTGTTTGTGGGGACTTTGCCTCACACATGCAGTGACCTAGTGACTATGTCATTAGGGCCCAGAGGTGGCTGATTCTCCTTGTGTAACTGTGACAATCTAAAAGGACACCTGCCACACTCTGAGTAATCAAGCAGAGCCTCACCTCAGTCTCTTCTTCCTGGGGAGGTGGGTGCTGGGAGCGGTAGATGGGGTCTTCCCTGTGCCTAGACCAGCAGGGGAGGCGAGATGTCCTTGGCACTGATTGGACAGTTGTTAGAAAGCCAGCCCTGGAGACTTCACACTTGGAACCCTGGTGCTGGCTTTTTTATCAGCTCTGTGACCTTGGGTAAGTAACCTGAGAACACCACAGCCTTGCTTTGATGTACCTGTAAAATGGGGGCATTACTAACTTGCAAGATGACCTCATGAGGTCAAGATGAGATCAGGGTGTGACAGACACAGGTTCTGTGAGTAGGGTGTTCTTGAACACCGTTAGCTGTTTCTCGAATTGCCCTCTGAACTCTTTCCGGAAGCCTTTTCACGCTGCAAGTCCCAAGAGGCTGGGGCCCTCTCCCCTGCAGTTCTGCAGGTGTTTACAGTGACCTGCCTCACCATGTGTGGTTAAGAGGAAATGGGGGCCTCTGAACCTCAGCTTCCTTCAGCGTGTTGATTTCTATGCCCACGCCATTACCACCACCCAAGGCTGCTTCCGGAACAGTAAGCTCCAACAGACTTATCTGAAATAGTTGTTATTGATTTATGCTCCTGTTCCCACGGAAGGCCTCCAAAGAAGGAAATAGAATCAGGCCTTGCTGGTGAAAGCTGTCATGTGGCCAAGTCCTGCAGGTTGTTAGTTCCTAGGCAGAGAGGGAGCCCCAAGACTCCAGTTTCCTGGAAAATTCCTGGAAAGTGTTAAGAAAAACAAAGCTGAAGGGTGGAGGCTCTGGAGTGTGTGCCCTTCATAATTTCAGCACCCAGAGAGGGGCAAACAGGAGAATTGGGGGGTTCAGGTCATCCTTGGCTACTTATAGAGAGTTGAATGTCAACCCAAGATATAAGAGATCTTGTTTGATAAAATTACATTCCCCCCCACACACAGAGAGAGACAGATATACAGAGAAAGAGACAGACAGAGAGAGAGAGAGAGAGAAAGAGAGAGAGAGAGAGAGAGAGAGAGAGAGAGAGAGAGAGAGAGAGAGAGAGAGAGCAGCAGCAGCAGCAGCAGAACAGAGCTGAGTCTAATTTCATCAACTATAAAGGCTGGGGTAGGAGGATTCAAGGAGCCTGCTTGGGTCCTGAATAAGAGGCTGGCTGGAAGGATGGCTCACTGGTTAGGAGCACCAGCTGCTCTGCTATTCTAGAGCTCCCACAATCCCCAGCACCCACATAGCTCCTCACAACCATTTATGATGGAACCTGTTTTCCTCTTCTGGTTTGCAGGCATATGATGAAGCATTCATGCACGTGAAGTGCATAAATAAAGTAACCTCGGGAGGCAGAGGCAAGTGGATCTCTGTGAGTCTGAGGCCAGCCTGGTCTACATGGAAAGTTCTAGGGTAGTTAGGACTACATAGAGAGGCCCGTCTCAAAAGAAACAAAGCAAAAAGACCTTGTCCTTAATTTTTAAAAAGTTAAAAGAAATAATTAATAATAATAAGGTGGGCTGGGGGCTGAAGCTACAGCTCCGTGGTAGAGTACTTGTCTAGTATACACAAGGTCATGGGATCAATTCCCATCACTGAAAAAAGAAAAGGAAGGAAAGAAGGAAGGGAGGGAGGGAAGGAAGGCTTAAAGTGTTTAAAGTGTAAGCAGACTTTCAAATAGATACGTGCATTATCTATTATCAATGGCCATCCCAGCCACGCACCTTGGTCATGGTCTCACGCCGAGAAGAGATGTCACTATGCCCATGGGTTCTGCTATCCTCCCTCCCATCTTCCCTCTTCAGGCTGTCTGCTCCCTTTTGCCTTTCCTGACTGGATCATTGCTTGACCATCTCGGAAGCACCCAAACTTTTGCCTGAAGGATCACTCTACAATTTCCTTTTCTGGTGGGAGACCAAGTCCAACTCCCCGTTCCCCAGTTCCCTTCTACAGCTTGGAGTCCATGGAGCCTGACTGCAAGCACCGATCCCCAAGAGACAAGATCATGTACTGAGCAGGTTAAACCTTGCCTTGGCCTGGTCTAACTGATGCTGCAGAGGAGACAGGGCTCAGCTCAGGGCATAGCTCACAGTAAACGGTGCACTCAGTGTGCACAAGGCTCTGGGTTTGGTTCCTAACCCCAGGAGTAAAGGTAAGTGTGCCAGCAAAGAATGACACACACATGCTCACACGCTAGTACCATTCTCCCATGAAGGGGTTCCAGCTCCTTGAAAACACAACACATTCTAGAATCAGGCAAAGAAAACACACAAACCGAGCCTCAAGCATTTTCTAATGCCAGAAGGTAGCAATGTTTCCAAGACCTCCCCTCTAAACCCCAAACCCCCACACTGAAAAAGATGTGTCAAAGGCCGGTGGGAACCAGCTAAGAGACTGCCCAAGAGTTAGAGCTGGGAGAACAGAGGCAAAAACCAAAGTGGAATTGGAGTATAAACCCAAACTACAAAGTAAATGTTCATTTATGTTAAGTAACAAGCCAGGAACAGACAAAGCTGTCAATTCCAGGGCTCAGGGTCAGAGGCAGGTGGGTCTCTTAGTTTGAGGCCGGATTAGTCTAAAGATCAAGTTCCAGGAACGCTATAGCTACATAAGGAAACCAGGTCTTTAAAAAGCAAATAAATAAAGAGACAAACAAACAAACAAAGACGGAAACACCTCTGTACTCTCAGTGTAGACTGAGTGGGGCTTGCTTCCAAAGAGTGGAAAGGGTACCAGAGTAATGTAATGTAAAACCCTGACAGACATCCCTTCAGCCAGAGGATCAAGGTCATCTATGGTAAAAAAAAAAAAAAAAAAAAAAAAAACATATCCATAATATTCACTCTTTAAAAAAAGTTATAAAAAGTTTTTTTTTTTTAATGTTAAGAAATCATTTGTGTATGTTTGAGTGGATGCGGGTTTATGCATGTGAGTGCACTGCTCATGGGGACCAGAAGAGGGCGCAAGACTTCCTGGAATTACAGGTGTTTATGGGCTACCGGATGTAGAGCCAAATTCAGGTCTGCTATTTAATCAGTGAGCTCCTCTCCAGCTAGATAAGGTGCACTTCTATGATGACAAAAGAAAGGCTTTTCTAAATCTTTAGGTCCAGCCTTAATAATGAGAAAACTATCAGGCAGATTCTAATAGACACTGCCTGTGATACACCTCATCTGGTGAAGGTCATCCAAGACAATGAGTTCGAGAAACTGTTACAGTCGGAACACTAAGGAGACGTGAAGACTAATTAACAGATATCTTAGAAGAGATCCTGGGGCAGAAAATGGACATTAGGATCCATCAAAGGAAACCTGAAGGAACTAGTTAGTAAGCATGCATCAGTATTGAATCATTTATGATCATAAATGTGAACTGGGCACCATGGCCCAAGCTTGCAAGCTCAGTGCTCAGGAAGGGGAGGAAGGAAGATCAGGAGTTCAAAGTCAACCTGGACCATAGGACACGATGTCTAAACCAAACCACCCCCCCCAAAACCAGTTATAACAAAATACCATAATGAGAGGACATTCTCAATAAGGATCTCCCTCTTTCCTCCCTCCCTTCCTTCCCTGCCACCATGTGTGTGTGTGTGTGTATGTGTGTGTGTGTGTGTGTGTGTGCAGTAGATACAGAAATTCTATGCTGTCTGTCATCCCCCCCAAAGCCCCCATATATCTAAAGAAGTTCTAAAAATAAAAGCAAGCTGGGGAGAAAAGCCTGGGCCTCCAGCTGCACCAGGATTCTTGGGCTCTCAAGGAATGCAGGTGAGGGGCGCCCCTGCTCACACCTCTTCCATGGGGAGCTGGGTTACTTGCCTTGTACCCTGGGCCGCCTGCATCTCTGCTGCTCCAAGTCAGCCTACAGCCTGAGGCCTGATATGTGGCTGTGGGTGCTAGTCAGTGCAGCTCTGCATCATTAGAGACTCCTGCACTCTTGGGGTATCTGTGTGTTTCTGCCAGTTTTCCTCTGGTTGCACCCGCTTCTAGCCTTCTGGATAGGAAATCTGAGCCCATTCCATTAGGGGATTAAAGGACCCATTCTCTCTGCTGCCAACTCCTTCAGTCTGGCTTGCTTCCCTGGAGTGGAAGTTCTTACTGTAGAAAGATGCCAGGGTAGGTGATCCCTGTGTGCCAGCCTACAGCATCATGGTACTGTGTGGATGTCATTGTGGTACTGTGTGATGTGTGTCAGCCTGCAGCATCGTGGTACTGTGTGAATGTGTCAGCCTGCAGGATCGTGGTACTGTGTGAATGTCATTGTGGTACTGTGTGAATGTGTGTCAGCCTGCAGCATCGTGGTACTGTGTGGATGTCATCGTGGTACTGTGTGAATGTGTCAGCCTGCAGGATCGTGGTACTGTGTGAATGTGTCAGCCTGCAGGATCGTGGTACTGTGTGAATGTCATTGTGGTACTGTGTGAATGTGTGTCAGTCTGCAGCATCATGGTACTGTGTGAATGGGAGTTACAGAGCTGTGATGGGAATGCTAACTCTCCTGTGACAATTTTTAAAGACTGAGTTTTTAAAATGTTAATGTGTATGTGTGAGTGCTTACATGTGTGTATGTTTGGTGCCTGCAGAGGGCAGAAGGATTTCTGATCCCCCAGACTGGAGTTCCAGGAGGCTGAGAGTCTCCATGTGGATGCCGGGAACCAAACTCTGGTTAAGCAAGTGCTCTTGACTGCTGAGCCATCTCTCCAGTTTCTCAGCAACAATTTTAATGTCTCCCCCCCCCACCGAAGATTTGCTTTCCTTGTTGCTTTGTGACTTTTCTCCCCGCCCTCTCCACCTCTCTCTCCTTACAAACAGGGCCTCACTTAGCTCAAGCAGAATCTGAACTCACTATTTACCTGAGGGTGGCCTTGAACTGCTTATCTTTGTGCTGGGACTCCAGATGTGCACCACCATGCCTGGCCCTGGCTCTTTCTCCTCCTTTCACCTAGCTAAGCCAGAGTCCCTGGCAACTATGGAGGAAGGAGGAAGGAGGCCCCCTGAGCCTGCATACCAACTGCTCCATAGACAACGTCCCAGGAAGGTTGTAGAATAAAGCAGCAGCCACGGGCAGCACTATCAGCCCCAAACACTTACAGCGTGAGCCAGTGGGACTAGACACATAAAAATGGGTGGTCTCACCTGAGCTTATGAAATATAAAAAATAGGTGGATTTTTCTTCTTCTGTTCGTGTGTGTGTGTGTGTGTGTGTGTGTGTGTGACAATCAGCAGATAGAAGGAGAAGGCTTATTGTTTATGGTCCAAAAGGGTACCAGTGCCTCAAGTCAAGGAGAAGAGAATTGAGACACAATCACTCAGTTCTACCAGTGTGTGTCTGCTCATAGGAGCACGCCTGTAGTCTAACACCTGGTATCTGTGCACAGATTGTGTATTATATAAAGCAAGGGCACTTGCAAATACATGAAGCTCTACGATGAGACTGTGTTACACATGCATATTTATAGTCCTTAGTTAGCAAGAGATCCCACCTGTGGGGCCTGATTTGTATTTATCTATGTAATCTGATATGTATTTATCCTTGTCTTGTGGATTCAATAGGCAAGAGTTCCCCCTCACCCCCCCCCATACTGGTTCTCTACTTTGAGACAAAATTTCAAGTGGCCCAGGTTGGCCTCCAACTGTCTATTAGCTGAGAATGACTGTGGACTCCTGACGCCCCCCCCATCTCTTTTCTGGGTGCTGGGATTACAGGCATGTTTCCACCTTGCTTGGTTTTATTCCACTCTGGGGATGAACTCAGGATCTTGTGCACTATAGGCAAACATTCTATCAACGCAGTGACATCCGCAGCCCTGCTATTTCTGACTGGCGCATCAAAATTGTAAGTGTCTAGACTAGTGGCCATTGTTTATCAGACCCCTCTCACATTAACCTTTGCTAGCTCCGTTTTCTGCTCATTTCTACAATATTTCAACCTTCTCCTGCTTGCTTCCTCTGTGTTATTCCTTCTTACCCATGTCCTTCCCAACATGGGTCCATCTGCAGACTTCTCCTCCATCATGTCTCCACCCCAGGGTTTCCAAAGAGAAGCTCTCCGTGTCCTGTCACACTGAGGCTCCGTTGCCCCAGCCGCGTCCTGCCTCTCCCGGCTTACATGTGGGCTCTGGGACTGAACTCCAGCTCTCATGATTATGTGCCAAACACTTTATTAACTCAGCCATCTTCCTCACTACCACCCCTCCTGGGGGAAAAAAATCAAATTATGTGTGTGTGTGTGTGTGTGTGTGTGTGTGTGTGTGTGTGAGCACTGGTGTTTCAGGAGCCAGAAGCAGCAGGTTCCTTTGGAGCAGGCAGGATGAGAGGTGATATGCTACCTGATATGAGTGTTAGGAACCAAACTTGCTTCCTCTGGAAGAGCAGTATGTGCTGAGCCATCTCACTGAGCCATCTCTCCAAACCCCACCATCCCTTACTTTTTTGAGAAGGGTTTTACTCTGCACCCGAGTGACCTTGAACTCCATGGCAGCCCTCCTCCACGCTGAGGTTACAGGCATGAGCCACTATCTTGGTTCTGCAGCTCTTGGTGGCATCAAGTAGCCCTATTTTGTGTGGCTTCATCCCTTGAATGTCTGTCTTCACCTTCACATGCATGGCCCTCACATGTGATTCTTCTTGTGGGGTTTAAGGGCCTATTAGATATTGAGGATATCTCACTGCGAAATACTTAACTTAAGGTCTGCTAAGACTTTTACATTTTTATTTACCTGAAATTTATGTGCATTGGTATTTGCCTGCATGTATGTCTATGTGAGACTGTTAGATCTTGGAGTTCCAGACACTTGTGATCTGCCATGTGGTTGCTGGGATTTGAACCAGGGTCCATTTGGAAGATGTGGTCGGTGCCCTTAACTATCAAACCATCTTTCCAGCACCACCCCCCCCTTTTTTTTTTAAAGACAGGGTTGCTTGGGCTGGTGAGATGGCTCAGAGGTTAAGAGTTCTGGCTGCCCTTCCAGGGGTCCTGAGTTCAATTCTCAGCAACCACATGGTGGCTCACAACCATCTAAAGTGACATCCAGTGCCCTCTTCTGGCCTGCAGGCATACATGCAGGCAGAATGCTGTATAATAAATAAGTAAATAAATAAATAAATAAATAAATATTTAAAATAAGAGAGACAGGATTTCTCTGTGTAGCCTTGGCTGTCCTCAAACTCAGAGATTGGCTTGTCTCTACCTCCCAAGTGCTGGGATTAAAGGCATACACCACCACATTTGTATTCTCTCTCTCTCTCTCTCTCTCTCTCTCTCTCTCTCTCTATCTATCTATCTATCTATCTATCTATTTATCTCTCAGAACCAAACAGGTCAGTCACAGGCTCTGGGTTTGATGAAGACACTCCCCCCCCCCAGGTCCTAATTTAATCCATCAGATCTGTACATTTGAGTTCCAATGTCTTCTCCAGCTGGGCCTGTCTCCCCCACAGTAAAGAGGAAGGGGGCTGTTCATTCCTTTATATGTCTCCTCCAGATATAAGACTGTGGGGCCTCTCCAGGAGCCCCTGTGTGATGATTTAACATAGCTTCAGAGCACTTGCCTAGAGAGGTCACCCCTCAACCTCTACAGGTTGGGGTTCCCCAGGATCCGGGCACCTTCTTGACTGCTGGACCTCAACTGTTGTCTGCAGATCACTCTTGGCCTTTGGGGATGTCTCTTGAAGACAGCCTACCCTGTCCCACCCTCCTCACCTTCCCTTTCATAGTTGGCTAGTCTGGAAAGCAGCGCTGGGTACTTGGTCCTCACTGGGAGGAGGGTGTTGGTGTGAGAGGAAGGTGACCCCCAGAGGAGATTTAATGATGTGTGGAGGCACTTTTTATTGTCATAACCCGAGTGTCATACAGAAGTGGATCTGTACTACTAAAGGCTGGGGATGGGGATGCTGCTAAACAACCCACAACGCACAGGAGAACCCTGTGACAGAGGAATCCCTTTGCTGAAAATGACAAAAGTGTGGTGGCTCAGTGGCCCTGCTCTATTGCTATCCTAAACTTCAGGATAGAGTCCTAATTCTCAGAAAACATCCTCTCCCCACAGACCTGACTGCTTCCACAGGGGCAGCAGTTCCAGTGACATTCTGCCAGGGGGCTGCCCGCTGCCCTGGAAGAGTCTTCTGGTGGTGTGATGGTGAAGGGGAAGGTGCAGAGGGCCTGCTTGCTTATAGCTCCCTCCCAGGGAACTCAGCAGCTCTCGGTGGCAGTGGGGGATGGGGTGGAGGGGGCGGGGAGTTAAGGTCCAAGAACCAGCTTGTTCTCTTAAGGAGTCTTGGCAAAGGGTCCTTGTCATCTAACCATGTCACTGGGAGGTTCCAGTTGGGGTTGTGAGGTAGTGTCCTAGCTAGCCAGACACCAGTGTCCCCTGACTTGTCTGAGCCCATTGTCTCTGCTGTGAAAGCTCTTGGGAAGCAGAAGCCTTTCCTCAGTTTGTTTACCTGTGTTCCTGGTACCTCAACATAGTTATTCTCTGTTGCAAAACAATGGCATTCTGTTGACGGTGAATGAAGAGTCTACCTTCTTGAGAGAACAGGTGGATTTGCAGCTGGCAAGGGGGTGACTCCGTTGGTAAGGTTGCTTAGCACACGTGGACTCTGCCTTTGACTCCAAGCACTGCAAAAACCCTGGCTGGCACAGGCCTGAAATCTCAGTGCTAAGAAGGTAGAAGACTGAGGTTCAAGAGCCACCCTCTGCTACACACAGAGCTTGAGGCCAGCCAGGGCTAGGGGATCTTTAAAAAGGATGCGTGGTCTTCTTTTGTTTTGTTTTGACAAGGTCTTTGCTCTGTTGTTCATTTTGTCCAGGATGACATCGATGGCCTTGAACTTGTGATCCTTTGACCTTGATCTGCGGAGTAGCTGAGAGACTTCAGATAGACCCCGTGCCCTGGTTTTTGTTTCTTCCCTCAAGCTAAAGACAAAAGGCACTCTGCCCACTGAGATACACTCCGACCCCATCTGCAATCCATTCTAAGAAAGAAAACTTTGCTTGGATCAAAGAGCAGACAGGATGAGGCCATTTGTGGACTTTGCTACAACGTGGAAAAAAGAGATGGCAAGGATTAAAGGACTTGGAGCAAGAACCCATGCAGTTGGTGATAGGCCTAAGATGGTGCATGTATTCATATATTGTTACACACAGACAGATAGACAGACAGACAGAGAGAGAGAGACAGACATATGGAAGCATGTCTCCCTTCCCATTCAGTGAGGATGGGGCCATTTCACACAGGAACAGGACAGGAGGCCTAGGCTGTGTCTCCTTTCAGATACAAGATGCCCCCAGGTAATAGCCAGACAAGGACAGTTGGTTGTATAAGGATGGTGGTGTTGGGGGGTTGGGGCGGCTGTGTGAGAACCATAGGAAATAAAGCTTTAAGGAAACTGTCAAGAGTCCTTAGTCCAACCCAAGTACACGGGCTGAAGTACCATGAGTGCTAGACTAAAGCAAGGCACCTCACAAGGCAGTCGGGGTATCAACCAATTTCTCATGACCCACTTTCCAAAGAGAGGCTGGGTCACCTCAGAAACTGACTGCGCTGTGACTGGTTATGCACGCTGTACTGTGCGGGACTCCTAGAAGGGAACTTGTGGGTGGACAGGTAGCCCTGGATCCTTGATATCTGAGGGCTGGAGAAATGACCGAGGTGGAGTTGGTGACAATACTAACTCCCACTGCTGACCCCTACAATGAGCCAGCCGTGGGTTAGGGGTTCCCCTGCATTCTCATTCTTCTCTCCCCCCTGCACAGAAAGACTGGGGCTCAGACTTCGCTGCCCAGTGGCAATTTTATTAAGTGAAATTAAACGAAGTAACACATTCAGTACCTGGCTCCTAGTGGCTAGGGCAGCTATTCAGCATCTTTACTACAGGGACGTTTCCTGGAAGGTCACACAAATTCACACAGGATCACATTTCCCATAGGGAAGGTCAGAATCCAGATCAGAGTCAATACAACCTAGGAACTAATCAGGGCTGCTGAGTTAATATGGCAACCAGGGGTCCCGGGCTTTTCATCTGGCTACAGATGTCCAAGGCCATCTCAGGACTTTTTTTTTTTCTTAAACGTTTAGTCTAAGGGGCTGGAGAGATGTCTCCACTCCACTTGGATGTAAATGCACCGTTCAGGCTCATAGCGGCTGGAAATGAATACAGCTTGATTTATTTCGAACTGGCAGAGTCAAGACAAAGCAGACAAGAGCTTAGGCTCTGGGTGGCTGCTTCCTCTGCAGACTGCCTCCTCCAGTCATTCATTCCACAATCGCACACCAGAAACCCTATTTTTTGCCTCCTGGGGTTGCTAGAAGAGGCTTGAAGCTCCTTAAAGAAAAGACGGAGCTGTTCGTTATCTGTAACTAAAAGGAGCCCTGGAGATCCACTCGGTGCCAAGAAGAGTCGTCTAAAGGGGATGGTGCCTATCAGATGGCCTCAGGCCAGGGCTCTTGGGCTGGCAGGAACAGGTCTCAGGTCAAAGAGGGGCGGACCGGGGCGGGGCGCCCGCCGGGTACCTAATGTGACCACCAGAGGGCAGCCAGGGAGCGCGCCCGGCCGGGGCGAAGCCCCAGGTAAGTGTGGCTAAAGTGGGGCCACCTCCCCTTTCTGGGGCCCGGTCTCTCGGGGCCCCGGTATGTGTGTTTAGCTCCAAGATGGGGGCCAGAGCGCGTGCACGAGATGGCCCCGGAGCTAGAGCTCAGATCCTGGAGATGTTGGAGCCGTTCCTGAGCACCATTGGGGCGCGGGCAGGGCCTGGCGCCCAGCTGCCCTCTTGGGTTTGCCCGCCCTCCCTCTCTCCCCGTGGCCGGAGACTCTGGGCTGCAGATCTGTCCCGGGACAGCGCTGCGGTCCGCTCCACCGGCGCGCTCTTACTCCCGGGGTTTAGCCCACAGCCCCGAGCAGAGGGTGCACCTCGCGCGGCCCCGGGTGTGTCCCAGGCGCGGAGGCGCGCGGGGCCGGTGGGGGAGGGGCGCGGGAGGTGCGGACGGCAGGCGGCGCTGGGGTGAGCGCGCCCGCGAGTGAGTCAACAAGTGCGGAGCCCAGCGAACGCGCGCGGGCGGCGGGAGGGGCCTGCAGGTGGTGGCCAGTGTCGCGGTCCCCCAGTGCCAGGCCGGGGTAGGGTGGGCAGGATCCAGTGTTTTCGATGACTGGCGTTTGTGTGGGGTGTCCTTGGCCCTGGACGCTCGGCTCAATCGGGCTGGCCCGCGTTCAGGAGTGGGAATCCGAAAGCACGTGGAGCCCTTGGGTTTGCCGGGACAGGGTGGAGGGTATCCTCCGTGCGAATTGGTTCTGCTCCTGGAAGCCCCCTCCCAGCGGTCAGACAGGTTTGGGGGAGTGTTTCAATCCACGTGGGGCGCCGCCAGGAGCTCAGCATGGCGACCTTCCCTGCTGGTTCCCAGGAGTCTCAGGCCGTCTGCGAACTCCGAGGTGGAGCAGGGCACAGTGACCTGATTTTCCACCTGTGTGTGTCTGATACACCTTAGTGGTCTTCCTGGGGAAAAGTGGGATGCTGAAAGTGGAAACCCGAACTCAGTGAGATTTGAGCCAGTGGGATCCAGATGAAAGGTCACTGTCTTTTTTTGTGCAGCGGGGAAGCTTTCATCCTCGCGGCGGCAGCGGGCAAGGGAGGGAAAGGGGCATCTCTGAGGCCTCAGAGCAAAGCGAAAGCCTCTTGGACAAGCCAGCCCCTATAGTTCAGGCTCTGTATCGCCTCCACCCGGAGAAATTGAGCCTTCCATCGCTGCCTGTGACAGCCACTTGGCTCCCAACTGAAAAAGGCAGAACCGTGAGGTAGGTGAGCTGTAAGCTTTGCTCCAGTCACGGTTTCCACAAGTGCTCAGCACCTGCTGCCGTCCTCCCTAACCCTGAAGCTCAGCCGGCTGTCCTGCCTCTTAGCTGAGCCTCCCTCCCTTATAATCCAAATCCCTACCCATCGCAGGAGGGTTGGGGGGCTCGTCTGTTTTGCAGCCTTCCCTACTGGTGGTCTTTATTTCTGGGCAGACCTGCCTCCCTTTTGTTCTTCCCCAGATGTTTCTTTCTCAGTCCTCTTTTCTTGCTTCTGTTTTCTAGGCCCAGTTCATGGCTTCTCACACAGTGGTCTCAGGGAGGCTTCTGGGTCACACTACCACGTGTCTAGTCCTGTCCAGGCTTTCGTTGGGGTGCCCCACAGTCACTCAAAGATAGTCTGAGTCTGGACAGGTGTCTCATTTGCCTCTGAGGGATCTTGCCTCTCTCCCTCTGGGTTGGGCTGGCCCTGGCCTGGAACAGTGTAGGCTAGAAATACAGATGTCTGCTGCCAGCCCGCGGAGCAAGCAATCTGAGTCATTGACCCCTAAGAAATCCTCAGAGTCTCCCGTTTTCCTCAGGCCTTTCGGGGCCAGCACCTTGGCTGGGTTCTCGAGTTTTCAGTCCTGGGCTTTGTTCACACTGGTTTTCAATCCCTAGTCTTCTCTCTTCTCCTCACAACCAGCCATCCTTGTCTCTCCCTGTCCTACTTGGCTCAGGTGCTGTTGCCTGAGGACGCTTGATCCTCCTGCCTGGAATCCCACTGATCCAGGATCCCTTTTCTAACTCTGCATTCTTATCCACAGTGCTCATAGCACTTCCTGATGGCAGCCTCTTTGGTTTTCCTCTGGGTCCAGCACTGCACATCTTGTAGGTGTTCAGTGAACTGCCCCAAGTTTCTGAGAACTTCCCATCCCATACCTGGAGCCCATGCTCAAACTAAATCCCCCTCAGAGAATGGCTGATTCCTCCAGTTCCTTAGCTTCCTGCTCCTCTAGGCTCATGAACGGCTTGGCCATACTGTGTTCTATGCTGTTTAAATCCTGAGCATTCTCTACTGTTGGCTTCTTAACCAAGAGCGGGCATTCTGTGTCCTGAGTTGCGCGGTGTACCAAGGGGTGCAGGCCTTCGCTGGTTTTTGTGTTCTTGAAGCACTCGGAGAGGTAGATATCAAGATGATTGTCTCCATTCTGCCTATGAGAAAGCAAGCTCAGAGAGGGCCGGGGACCTGTCAGATTCACACAGCTTGTGAGCAGGTGGGCAGAGCTGACGTGGAATTCCGCCCTACTGGCTCCAAACTGTCTTTACATTCAAGGATCTGTTGTTTGCCCTGAAGGTGTATGTGTTTCACGTCTCCACCTTCCCCTTAGCATCTGGCCCTGGTGTGCAGGGCATCCTGGTGGCTCTTGGGACTGACTGTTCTGGGCTCTAGGAAAGGACTATATAACAGATAGGTAATGGGATCCTGACTCCAGAGGTTGTGACTTCAGTCAGGGAGGCCCTGGAAACATGCTGCTTCTGATCTGGCTTTGGAGCTGTGGAGTAGAGAGCTCTGTAGGGGTGAGGGGTGGGAGTCCTCTGGTCTGCCCTTCCAGAGTTCCCTAAGTGCCCATCCCCTCAAGACAATTTCAGTCACCTTTTTGAACCTTCAACCGAGTTTCTTTAGGAGGCCCCCACTTCCCTTCTCTTGCTGGCCGCTGTCATATGGAAATGAGCTCCTGCTGTGAAATCCTGTCACCATAGCAACCAGTAGTGTGAGGCCCAAGTCTGCTCCTAGGTCTCTACACTATTGCTTGGAGGGGCTTTTTCTGTGTTTGCTGCCTGAAGAAATGAAATATTCCGCTTTGCTCTCCTTTTGTGTAGATATTAAATTCTTTTGACTCCTCAAACCAGTGACTTCTGGGTACTGTTTGCGTCCCAGCAGGTTGTGGCCAGGCAGCTGGCACACCATTAGTGATGACCTCAAGGTGACAACCCTGCCTTAGGTCACATTTATGAGCGATACCCAGTGCTCCATGGGTAAAAGCTATGCTGTCTTGGACGTTTATCAGGAAAGAGGTACAACAGGCGCTCCAGGGGTGGGCAAGCCAGTTTTCTTCAGGCCTTGTCCATGGACACCACCCAGAACAGGCACCTCAGAGGTATGAGGGAGACAAGGGTACTTTGGGCAGTGATCACAAGCTATTAATATGGGCCAAATATGGCAGTGGAGAGATGGCTCAGTGGTTAAGAGCACTGGATGCTCTTCCAGAGGACCCTGGTTCAATTCCCAGCACCCATATGGGAGCTCACAACTGCCTGTAAAACTAGTTCCAGGGTTTGGCATCCACACACACACACATACATACAGGCAAAACATCAATGCATATGAAAATAAATAAGTCGTAAAAACCTTCAAAAAAAAAAAAAAAAAAAGAAAGAAAGAAAGAAAAAGGAAAAGAAAGAAATAGGAACCAAATGCTCCCAAATGCAGTTTCCTTATTCAATTATCCGCCAAGGGAGGTTAGAATTTGACATTATCCTCATGCCCTAAAGAAGTTAAGCATTCGTCAGATAACACGCAGCAAGAACGTGGTGGCGGTCAGTCCTAGAGTGTCTGCCCTTGTGCTTAAGGCTCTATGTGCTGCTGGACAATGGAAGGGCTATGATTTAAGACTCAAAGGGTGAGCAGGGAGGCGGGACAGACAGGCTTCTCTAAGATTCAAGGAGCAGAGCGGTCGTTTTCAACACTGTCAGTGCAAGAAGCCACAGTGGAAAGGCACGTTCTGCCTGGCACGGTCCGAGAGGGTTCAGACTGGCTTTGGTAAATAACCAATTAAAATAGAAAGGACTCAGAGTCCTTAGAAACCACAGCCAATGTAGACACAAGAACCCCACTGCAGGTGAGAATGAGCAGTTAACAGCTGCATGAGTCACACAAGCAGAAACGAGAGAGAGCTACAAGCTAGTATAGTGCTGTCCCAGAGGTGGGAGGATAGCCCCAGGGCCTGCTATGTAGCCCAGGCTGGCCCTGAATTCAGGTTCAAGCAATCCTCCTGCCTTGGCCTCATCAGAATTTTTGATTCCTTTTGATCAAGTATTGTGTTTCTCCCATCAGAATTTATCAATCCCGAATCCCCTTACTGAGGACAGAACTCAGGGTCTTATGGATGGAAACAAAGACTCAACAACCAAGCGATACCCTAAACCTACAATTCACTTGTGTGTCCTTTCATGTATCGAGTGTACTTCAATAAATTATGCTAAAACAGAAAAGGGACCGCAGTGAGTATAACCACAGGGTGTGCACACAACTCTTATAGAAGGGCCATGCCTTTCACCTCAACGACTTTACCTACAATCTCGGCTGTTGGGGACATGTGGGAGGTGACATGAGAACGGACTTCCGTGTCCTAGGAGTTGGCTTGGGGATGGGGGAGCCAGCGTTAGTTCGCTTGTGCCCTTTGCACAGCACCGGCTTTGTCTATAGGCGAGCCCGTGTAACTACTAGTGGCTACTTGGCATGAACACTACCCCAGTCGCTCCCATGATGGGCCAGGGGTGAATAGGAGGGGGCACATGGAGCCACACTGGCTGCTTGCCAGGGGTTGGGTCTTCCTGGAGGAACCGCAGGATCTGGGTCTGGATGTTCTAGGAGCCCCAGGCCCAGACCTCAGACCTCAGAGCGAGCAGTCAGCAAAAGAGCATCGTAAGGCCTGCGGCAGACTGCAGAGCCCCAGCCGTGTTTCAAGAGCGCCCCTCTGTTCACACCGCATTTCCATGCTGCTAAAAATACCCAAGTGCCTTATGTAAGACTGCGGGTACTGTGTGGACACCTTATGTAAAAAGCACTGCCTTAGACCCTGGGCAGACAGTCGCATGTCCCCATGACCATTGTGGCACAGCTATAAAGCTGCTGGTGTTTGCCTGTCAAGGAAGAGAGCTGCAATGGGTACCCTGTTCTGTCATCAGTGGTTTTGCCTCGTTCACCTGTTGGTGTGGGTTTTTCTTTTCCTTTGGGCGTGGGTCCATCTGAGCAGTTGACTTGATGCTAAGCTTTGTGAGATTTGCTCTTCTGCTGGTCCCCAAGTCACTGACAATGGATCCACCTTCACCGAGATGCAGCATCTCAGAGTTAAAGAGCCTCCTGTATCCTTCAGGAGCCCCCTCCATCAGGATAAGGTGACCATTCGATTTGGCTTGAGTGCTCACAGTGACGGGGGCAGCCCATCTCATTGGTGGGCTGGGGTCTAATGGAGAGATAATGAAAAGTAAGGCATGCAGTGCGGGCTGAAACCAAGGAGAAATTTCACAGGGGCCTGGGTGGTGCATTCATGGGTTCTGAGGCCTGCAAAGGAGGAGCACTGTGGATGCAGCTCGCGCATGTGTGTGTGTGTGTGTGTGTGTGTTCTATTATATGGCAACTCTTATGAAGAAAAATATTTAATTGGGGCTGGCATACCATTATTGTCATGGCGGGTATCATGACAGCATGTAAGCAGACGTGGTGCTGGAGAGAGCTGAGAGTTCTACGCCCAGATCTGCAGGCAGCAGGAAGAGTAAGCCCCGTAGGCCTGGCCTGAGTTTCTGAAACGTTAAAGCCCACCCCTAATGACACACTTCCTCCAACATAGCCTGTTCCAACAAGGCCATGTCTCCCAATAGTGTAGTGCCACTCTCTATGACCCTATAGGGGCCATTTTCATTCAAACCACAACAGACCATAATCCATTTTACAATTTTTCTCTTTCTGTAGTGCTAGGGATTACATATAGGCTTCACATGCTAGGCGAGTGCTGTGCATAAGGCTGATATTCAGCCCTGGATTTTGTGTTGTTGCTTTTGCTTTTGAGACAGGGTCTTACTATGAATCCCTGGATGGCCCAGAACTCACTATACAGACCCCATCATAAGCCTTGCCCACCCCACACAGCGAGATCTCACTGGTTCAGCATTCTTTCTGGAATTCAGCCTTTCCGTTCTAAGTTCCTCTCCAGTCTTATCTGAATTTATTTTGGTTTAGGATGGGAGGTAAGATACTTCCTTGATTTTATGAGCTGGGCCTCTGCTGTCCATTTTTCTCGTACATTCTTGTCTTCTGAACTCCCAGAGATTGGTTCCTTAGCTGTTGCTTACAGTATTTGAAGATTTTTGTAGTCCTAAATTTCCAATTCTTCTCATCCCTCCTACAAACCACAGGCTTTCCACAGCAGTGCCCTAACTTCTGGTACTGGTTTTCTGTACAGATTACTTTTCTGGTTGCTTCAACAAAATGCCTACAAAGCAACTTAAGAAATTGTCTCACAGTTTGAGTTTAAAGACCTCCTTGGTAGGGAAGGAGTAGCCGAAGGAGCAGGAAGCAGCTGGTCATGTGACATTTGCAAGCAGGAAACAGAAAATGATAACTGTTGACACTCAGGTAGCTTTCTTTTATGTTTTATATTCTATTATGTTTTATATTTTATTTCTTTTATATTTTCTTTCTTTCAATCCAGGATCCAAGCCTAGGGAATGATACTGCCCACATTTAAGAAGAATCTTTTGGGCTGGAGAGATGGCTCAGTGGTTAAGAGCACTGACTGCTCTTCCAGAGGTCCTGAGTTCAAATTCCAGCAACCACATGGTGGCTCACAACCATATGTAATGGGATCTGATGCCCTCTCCTGGCGAGTCTAAAGAGAGTGACAGTGCGCTCACATACATGAAACAATTTTAAAACTCAATTATAAAATGCAGATGTTGAGAGTGTAAGGAAAAGATGACGGGGCACCAATGTTAGGGGAAGGATGAAGAGAGTGGGGGGCATATGGCCCATGGAGGTACGGCAAGGTCTGGGGGTAAGGGGGATGCCTCTGGGGGGTCCATGTTGGGAATCCCTTCCCCCTGAGGGACCAGCCACAATGGTATAGTACAGAATAGAGTTTATTCAGGTCATGGGAGAGTTAAGAAGGTGGTAGAGGCAGAGAGAGAGAGAGAGAGAGAGAGAGAGAGAGAGAGAGAGAGAGAGTGAGTAGAGGAGTAGAGGCTGGCCATGAGCATGTGGGGGGAGAGGGGGGAAGGGAAGGGAAGAGGAGGTGTAGGAGTGGGAGAGCAAGGCTGCAAGAGCACAAGAGCAAGAGAGAGAGGAGGGGTCAAGCAGCTCCTTTTATTGTTTCAGGTCACTGGGGCGGAGCATACCTGGCCACTGCTGGGTAATTGAGGGGTGGGGTATACCTGGCTGTTGCTAGGTAACTGAGGGGTGGGATTTACAGAATCCCAACAGAGAGCTTCCTTCCTCCCACATCCCTCAACCCCTAGGTGCAGTAACCAGAGTTACTAGATTCGAAGGCTCCTTTCCTCCTTCTGACGGATGTGGAATGTCAGCTTTGCTATAGTACCCAAACATGCAAGTTTCCAGGTTTCCTGTTTTGTTTTGTCCCCCACTGCCCCCATCTGTTATTTTTCCTCCTCTGTCACTTTATCTTTGGTTGTTTTTGTTTTGAGACAGGGCCTCACTGTGTAGCCCAGGATGGCCTGGGATTCACTATGTAGCGGAGGATGGCTCTCAGCTCTCCATCCTGTGTCCACCTCTTGTGCTGGGATCACAGACACCCACCACCACACCTCGCTTTGCTCTCACATTTTCATCAGGACCTCATGTTAACGTCTGGATGTGCGAACCCTGGTTCCTCATTCCCTGGTTCCTGCTTGCCTGTGCATTCTTTATTCTTTGTGAAGTCTATAGCAATTTCACTGCCGTTCCTATGCACCGTTAATGTTCCATTCGGGATTGCACTTATGCAATGATAAATAGACGGGGTCTTCCAGCCCAGACACATAGTCTTCGTCTCCACCCCACTTCCATTCCTGTCGCCTCCTGGCAGCATCCCAAGTTACGACTCACAGTTGCTTTGTAAAGGCAGTGGTGCACATTTCTTCCTAGGTGTTTTGTGTTTTGAAGACAATTTTAATGTAATGTTTTTAGAGTGTGGATGTGGAAGTGATTCCCTCCTTCTATCATGTGGGTACCAGGGATCCAACTCAGGCTTGGGGGCTCATTGAGACATCCTGCCAGCCTCCTGTTTATAGGTTTTGTTGCTCCTAAAATTATAGTGTTTTGTTTTTTTTTTTGTTTTTTTTTTTTTTAGCTAGCCTTCCTTCCCTTTGGTCTCTCTCTTTCTCTTGCTCTCTCTCTCTCTCTCTCTCTCTCTCTCTCTCTCTCTCTCTCTCTCTCTCTCTCAGTCTTACTATGTCACTTTGGCTGCTCATGAACTCAAGCTGGCTGCCTCAGCCTCTAAAGTTGCTGGGACCACAGTGCCTATCTAGTCATTAATTTTTAAAAATTTGCTAAATATCTATACCAAAGCATATAGACACACGTGAGCAGTTTGAACAGGGTGATGAGGCAGATGTGTATATCCCTGACTGTACACATTGGCTTTTTTCATTAGTTTACTTATGCACTTTATTTCCCCGTCTCCTCCCCCCTCACACAGCTCCTCCCCTCCCCTTCTCATCTGAGAAAGGGGAGATCTCCCCTGGATCTCCCCACGCCCCTGGCAGATCAAGTCACTGCAGACTTGACACATCCTTTCCCACTGAGGCCAGACAAGGGATGGGATCCACAGTTAGGCAGCAGAGTCAGGGGCAGCCCCCGCTCCAGTTGTTGGGGGACCCACATGAACACCAGGCTGCACATCTGCTACAGATGTGGGTGGGGGGCTGGATCCAAGCCATGCTCACTTTTCGGTTGGTAGTTTAGTTTCTGGGAGCTCCAAGGGTCCAGGTTAATTGACTCTGTGGGTCCTCCTGTGGGGCTCCTATCCCCCCCCCCCGGGTTCCTCAATCCTTCCCCCAACTCTTTCACAAGACTCCCCAAGCTCCCTATACTGTTTGCCTTGGGTCTCAGCATCTGTTTCAGTCACTGCTGGGTGGAGCCTCTCCGAGAGCAGTTATGCTAGGATCCTGTCTGCAAGCAGAGTATCGGTAATAGTGCCGGGGTCAGTTTTTGTCCATGGATGGGTCTCAGTTCGGTTTCATGAGCAGGTTGCCGTTCTTATTCCTTTACTGGGTGTCCTGTCTGCCTACAGGGTATGGAGCCACTTCACCCCTACAGACTCCCTACCTGTCCCCCAATCCCTGGCACATCCTAGAGATGCCTCCCCACCCACCTTGCCCACCATCGACTTTTGTTCTCCCCTGCTCTCCCTACAGCTGGCCCCACCCCCTCTCCCGCTCAGTTCCCTCCCTCCATCCACCTCCGCTGGCTATTTTATTTCTCCTTCTGAGAAAGATTCAAGCGCCCTCCCTTGGGCCCTCCTTGTTAGTTGACTTCTCATGCTCATCCTGTGCTTTGTGGCTGATAGCCACTGTATAAGCATGTACCATGCATGCATATCTTTTTGGGTCTAGGTTACCTCACGTAGGATGATCTTTTCTAGTTCCATCCATTTGCCTGCAAAATTCATGATGTCCTGTTTTCAATAGCTGAGGAGTATTCCATTTGCACACTGATCTTATGCCTCTCCTTAAGCAGATCTATCCACCCTGTTCCCGGGGGACACGCTGACCAGAATGCTATATATGATCATTAACTGCTCTTTGCAGCTTAACTATGTAGGTTTATAGCTTTAATGTAGTTTGGTTTTGCATGCATTTGGGATTTTGTAAGTAGAGTTGGGTGTATTCCACTTAACAGCCACATTGGTGTGTGTTTGCATGTGCATGTGTGAATGCACGCATGTGTGCACACGCATGTGTGAATGTGTGTGTGTGTGTTCTGAGGCTTATTCTAGCCTTGCCTGCAATTGTAGTTTCTTTTTTATGACTATAAGTAAAATGCCCACCTTGTCCACCCCTTCCATTTGCAGACACTGGGCTATTTGCATGTTCCTAGTCTGGGGCCAGCATCCTTTCCAGGTACAAGATTCTCTGGGCTGTTGTCCCAAGAGTGGAAGAACAGGCATTACATACTGTTGCTTCTGGAAGTCTGAAGCTCTGTGTGTTCCTTACAGGGTGCCTGCTGTCCCCTCTCACGTCACCCACACTTTGAGTTTGTGCCGCCTGGTCCGAGTGTGGTTTATAGGGCAGTGTGTTGGCTTTCGTGGGGGTGTGGTGCTTATGAGTGGCATTTCCCCATTTACCTTCCTGTGCTTTCCTTTACCCCTCCCTACCCCATAGACTCTCACTGATTCACAGCAGATCTTCACACATCCCTGTGGTGGCACCAATTTAACACCTACTTCTGTGTTGTGAATTCTTCTCTGGGATGTGGCTTTTCACTATCTTAATAGCATCTTTTGAAGAATAAAATAGTTAAATAGTTGGATTCTTCAGCGAGCCTGCACCAGTTAAAACCCAGTGTTTGTTTCTGGTCCTGTTCTTCTGTGGTTTGAGGCCCAGATCTCTTCATTCACACAGTGACGCACGTGACTCGATGACTAGAACCAAAGACCTTGCACATTGCTAAGTACTGACTATAAATCAGTTGCCTAGTGGTTAATACCAAACCCAAGGTTTTTATATGATCCCTTTTTAGTCTCTCTCTGTGTGGCTCTTGTTTGTTTTGTGGTTTGATGCTAGGGAGTGAAACTAGGACCTTCTACATGCTAGGTGAATGCTCTACCACTGACCTGTATCCAGAGACTCATGACGACTCTATTTACACAGTTGTATTCTTGGGCTGATTAGTTAAATTCTCAAGGAGGTAATCACTTATTATTTAACTGGAAGGACCAGAAAGGTTGTTCTGTGGTTAGGGCAGGTGTTACTGTTGCAGAGGACCTGGGTTCAATTCCCAGCACATGGTGACTCGCACGTCATCTGATACCCTCTTCTGACCTCTATATTATATATTATATTTCTTATATAAACATGTGGTGCAGACACATACACAGAGGCAAAACACTGATACACATTAAATAAAATAAATAAGAAGGAAAGAGTAAACTGGCAGCTAGCTTTGAAAGGTGGTACATCTTTAATTCAGAACCAGAAAGGCAGAGGCAGGTGGATTTCTGAAAGATAAAGGACAGCCTGGCTCACACAATGATTTTTCAGCCAGTCAGGGCTACACTGAGAGACCCTGTCTCAGCTCCCAGGCCACCTGTCACTCCAACTCCAGAGACCTGACACCCTCTTCTCACCACTGTGGGCACCTGCACACACATACACATGATGGATGCTCAAATAAAACACAATCTTTTTTTTTTTTTTTTTAAAAGAAAGTAAACTGAAAAAATTAACAACCAGCTAAGAATGAATTGGGGGATATGCTTGTGTGGTGTGTGTGAGCCCTGGGTTCAATCCTCGTCTTCCTCCAGCGTTTCCAACAGTTAGTGGCAAACTGCTTTAAACATCTGGTCTTGGTAGGGTTTTTTTTGTTGTTCTTTTTTCTTTCCTTACTTAGTTTAAATTCAGTTCCAAGTTTTAAAACAATTTTCTCTCGGTCCCCGGTGGCAAGCTAATGAAGAACACTGGCTTAATTTAGAAGGAGAAATGTAGGAGTGAATGTCATCCTCCACAGTTGTTTCGGAGTCCATGTTCACCCCTCTCTCTCCTTAATGAACAGCATATCAGATGAGGGGGTGTTAGGGTCAGGGGTCAGAGCCAGGGTTCCAGCAAAAGCAGCTCTCCCCACACCATCCCAGGGACTGTGTGCTCTAGAAGGTCCCTGTCTAAATCGCTGTGCTCTGAGCAGTGTCTTCTAAAAGTAAAAAAGGAAATGAATTCCCTTCTGGTTTCTTTCTTTCTTCCTCTTCTTTTTAATGTCATCAAATCACACAGGTTAGTGACAGGGAACGACCTAATTTTAACTGGTTTCTGACTTGACTTGTCACAGTGCTTGTCCTGGTTAATGTCAAGGTCCGGAAGAGTATTTGATCAAGGGCAAGGGACCGTGGGTGGGTCTGGCAAAGGAAAGGTCAGAGATGAATATGAAATTATCCCAAGCCCCTGTGGTAAGCCACCCCGGCTGTCTTGCAGCTCACACAGCTGACTGTGCTGTTCATGGTCCATTCCCCGACCCTGTCAGCTCTTCTGGGGTGTTCTCACCAGCAGGGAGGTTACAGCTGGGCTCCACAACCCTCTGCTTTTCCTTCAAATTCAGGTCATCACACTTGCATGGCAAGCACATTACCAACTGAGTGTCTCTCTATCCCCTGGGGCATCTTTTATAGGATCATTAATTTCATTGATGAGGGACCCACCCTCATGGTCTGATCACTTCCCAAAGACTCAATATCACCTTTGGGGATCAGATTTCAATATCCAATCCTAGCTTTCTCTTAGGTACTACTGAATAGGTTTGCACTGTGAACATCTTGCTTGGCTAGAGTTATTGCTGGTTGTAGACATGATGGGTATGCCAAAGTCCCTTCTGTAGGTTGGGTGCCATATGGGGACCCTGTGTGGAAGACAGCTTTGGACTGAGTGGTTTATGGTGGCAGTTTGCTGACAAAGAATATAAAGCATCTTGTTTGAACTGTTCCAGTGTCTTATGATGATTGCTGGTTTCCCCTTTGTTTGGGGGAGACAGAATCTTACCGTGAGCCAGGCAGGCCTGAAATTTATAGTCTTGCTCAACACCCTAGTGCTGGGGTTATAGGGATTTGCCACCATGCCTGGCTATTACTATGGTTTCTAAGTGGCATGGAGATGTCCCCATAGAAACATCCTTTATGACTGTGTGCAGAAGTGCTCTGTGGGCTGGGCTGGCCTTAGACTTCCCTGACTTCGTTCTCAGGTTCTGTTGTCAAGGGGAAGTGAGTCACCCTTGGTAGAATGATCTGGAAACAATAATTTAGCAGATTGGAATAGTTGGGAATTCAAAGGCTCCGTGGGAAATTACAGTTGCCATTGCGGACTTGAAAGTCCTCATCCAGCTCACACAGAGAGGTCAGGGTGGAAAGAATCGGCCAGGGGCAGCGAGGATGCAACTGTGTGCTGACCCTGCTCTTTGCAGACCTGATGTCCAGAGCCTAGGCCAGTGTGATACGGTTCAGGCACAGTCAGAGGCTCGCACCATGGAGTCCATGGCATTAAGAAGGGCCACTGTGTTATTCTCAGACGTAAGCTCTACTAATAGATTCGGAGCAGGACCCCTTGGTTTGCTTTGTTTCTGGGGCAGCTGACTGCTCGGAGTCAGATTTAATGTTCAGCTTAATCATGGTGTTTCTGGAGGCACGCTTTGGCTTGGTCCCCATTTTCTTTGATCCTTGTTTATTTCTTATAGCATTTAGCTCCTGAATTGCTTTCAGTCCTTGAAATAGGCAGTTATACATTTGTACCACATAAATACATTCACCACCACATACTGACTCAATATACATATTGTGTGTCATCTGCCTGGATCCTGTTACTCTGAGGTATAAGCAGAGGCAGTGAAAGGTCTGTCTTGAGTGGGTAAGGATGGGGAACATTCCCCAGCCCCACAGCAGAAGAACTGCAGGGGTGTGTGTGTGTGTGTGTGTGTGTGTGTGTTCTGCAGTTCTGAGTATCAAAACTTTAGCTTTGTGACTTTTGTGCAAACTTTCTCCCACTGAGATCTGTCCCCAGCCTCAGTCCAGTAATGCCCCTGTTGTAAGTCTGGCACCATGCTAGGTCCTTAGTAGATACACAATAGCTTCTAGGGATGTATGCTGCAGTAGCGGAATTATGGAATTCTGGGAAGCTGATCCTGTGAGCTCTGCTAAATGTATGGGAACTCGGGCCTTAGGCTGTTGGTTTGGGCTTCTGGGATGGCCCTGGTCTATAGTCTCCCAGCACATGCTTTCTATTCACCTCATGACACAGCACTGAGCACAACCAGCCCAGCCTGCTGCCTTCAGTGATCTAAGCTGTTTACAGTGAGCTATGGTTGGTTTCCTACTGTAAGTGGTTTCAAAATCTAACCCATGTGTCTCTCAACCCACTTGGCCCAATGACCACACGCGGCTTGTTGACTTGGGATGATGTGGACTGGAGTGCAAGGAGCTAGCTCGGTCATAAAGTATGTCAGGCCACACCCCCCATTATATTCACGGGCATCCCATTGGCCAAAACAAGTCCCATGGTCAGACCTGAAGTCTGCAGGGCAGGGAAGTACATTTCCCACCAGAAGACACATCCGGAGGGACATGGCTACTTAGTATTGTTTCAGTCATTCCTTGCTAAGTAAACATGTATTGGATGTCTCCAGTGAGCCAGGGAGACCTGGCACTTGTCTTCTGGAGAGGTTCATAGCTTGACAGTTTATCTCTGTGTGCCCAGCACGGAGTGTACACAAACTGTGAGATGGTCACCAGCTTACTAGGGGATGCAGTTTTAGGGGATGCTGCTGTGTGCGGTCCTTGTGGACAGAAGCAACATTGTGTCTAATGTGAAGTAGAGCAAAGCTTTTGTGTTTTACTGAGACTAAATTAGTGTTAATCTAAACTGTGTGGTTTTAAATTAAAATAACTGAACCGGCTAGGGATGTGTCTCAGTGATAATTTGCCTAACACATGCACAGTCCTGGGTTTGATCCCTACCAACACACACACACTGTAATTAAAATTATAATCTGTAATTATAATCTCTGAGGTAACCAGTTAGGAATTAGCTTAAAATGTAATAAAAGATAAATGATTAATGAAAAGTTATGTTAAGAGTATTAACACAGGGCCCAGTTAGATGGCTGCTGATAAAAGCACTTGTTTCAAAGCCTGACCACCTCAGTTCGGCCTCCACGGGAAGGAGAGGGACAATTCCTGAAAGATGTCCTCTGCCCAACCGCTACATGCATGCCACAGGATACAGGCATCCCCACATTCACATACAGGAAATGTAAAAGAGAGCAGGAATATCTCTAAGTTATCATTTAGGACAGAAACCATGCCTGGGAACGTACTTCAGTGGTGGGGTGCTTGCCTGGTCTGTGCACCACCAGATGGTGGTGGTGGGAGTAGGTGCGGGTGGGTAGGTGCGGGTGGGTGGCGGTGGGTGGGGGTGGGTGGGAGCCTGTCAAGGATGGTTACTAGAGGGAAGATGTCCGAGGAGGTGGGAGTGCTTGGGGTGGAAAGATGAGGGCTTGAGCTTACTCCCTGGAACCCGTCTCATGCCAAGCTGGGCATGGCCATGCATGCCTATAACGCAGTGGCGGAGAAAGGGGAATCCTGGGCATTTACTGCCCTGACATCCTCGCCTAACTGGAGCTTCAGGCTCAGCAAAAGACCTTCAGCCTCCAGGGTACAAAGTGGAGAACAGGAGAGGCAGGTACCTGAACTGAGGTCCTCCTCTTGGACTCCCCATGGATGCCCAGTGACGTGTGTGCACACACTTTACATACATAGTTACTGAAAGGAATAAGGACATTTAAGATGCTAAAAAGTCAATCCATCAGGAAACAATGACAATTATAAATGTGTGTTTACCCGGTAACAGACCCCCATACTACAGAGAGCAAAATTAACAGTAATGATGGGAGAAATTGGGATTCAACAATGATACTTGCAGACTTCCAGGGTTTTTTTTTTTGTTTGTTTGTTTGTTTGTTTGTTTTATTTTCTTATTTCTAATTATTTATTTTAATTTTGAGACAGGGTTTCACTAGGTAGCCTTCACTGGCCTGGAACACCCTATGTAGATCATCTTGGACTCAAACTCACAGAGATCCACTTGCTTCTGGCTTCAGAGTGTTGGGATTAAAGGTGGGATTCACTTTTGGAACAAGGTCTTGTATGGCACAGGTTGGCCTTGGGGTTGCAATCCATGCTACCATTCCTGGATTCAAGGTCTCGTTTACATTGACATATACACATGTAGGCAGCGGCTCAATAAGGAAATAAAAGACTTTATAAACCAATGAGGCTTAACAGACATCTATAAAGTACTCCACTCCGTGGCCCCACCCTTTCTCCCCTCAGGCTGGTTGCCAATGGCCAACCATCTTCTGAGGGGAGAAAGGGGACAGAGGCAGAGAGCAACAGAGCCGGCTGCACTGAGATGGGGCTACCGTATTGTTTCAGAGATAGGGTATCTAAGGGCTTTTTAGGGGTATGGGTGGAGAGGGTTAATTGGTCCTGGCATCAAGTGAGGAGGAAGGGTGGATTGGTTATAGTGCAGCACCTCATTACCATGGGGGCAGTAGCCAAGTGGGGCATGTGTGCCAAGTTATGCAGCCTTGCAGAGAGCTCTGTCCAAGGTCATTTTTCAGACAAGGCCAGCCACCTGTGCTCAGGGACACTCTCCAGACAAAGGCAGGCAGAGACAGGGAAGCCCTGCTGAGAAAGGGAGTGTCCCAGGTTACACCAACCCCAGAAAGCCATTCAGTCTGGGGCAGGGGTGGGGGCATGGAGACTGCTACCTTAACACCAAGACCACCTGACTGCAGCTGGTTCTCCGTAAGTGTACATGAAGCATTGTCTCAAAGAGACTACGTGTAAGACTGGAAAACACGTCTCAAAAAATTTAAAGGGGTTGAAGTCATACAATGTATGTTCTTTAGTTATACTGGAATGTAAGGTAGAGCTTTAGAGCTACAGGGAATTGGGGGAATTCACAAATATGTAAAAAGTAATTTCCACCAAATACTAAAAAAAGAACTCCCTAGTGAAATTAGAAAGTATTTTGAGACAAATAAAGAAAGTGAAACATTTTAAAGCTTACAGAAGGCTGGAGAGATGGCTCAGTGGTTAAGAGCACTTCCTGCTCTTCCACAGGTCTGGGGTTCCATTTCCAGCACCCATGTCTGGCAGCTCACAACTGCCTGTAACTCCAGCTCCAGGGGATTAGATGCCTTTGGCCTACCTGGGCATCTGCACACACACACACACACACACACACGTGTGTGTGCAAGCACACATGCTCAGGCACACTCTAAGATAATTAAAAATGAAGGAAATGTTACGGCTTACAGAATATATAGCTGTGGACATCTGTATTAAAAAAGAGGAAAGGCCTAAGGTCAATAATCTTCTGCTGTAAGAAACCAGGAAAGGAACAGAAATCTAAACCCAAAGCAAGCAAAGGAGCGAAGTCATGAAGATTAGGACAGGGGAAAAAAATGAAATAAGAATAAAAAGGTCACAAATTGTATGACTCCATTTATATGCAGCTCCCAGAATATGCAAATCCACAAGGCAGAAAGTAGATCAGTCTTTTCTAGGGGCTGAGAAGGGAGACAGGAGTGACTGCTAATGCTTTCTTTCTGGGGCGCTGAAAATGTCCTGAAATCCAGCACTGGAGACGGTTGCACAGTTCTGTGACTATGCAGAAATCCACTGGGCTGGAAACTTTAAAACAGCGAGGTTTATGATTTGTGAATTGTATCTCCAAAATGGTGCTAAAAACAACAACAACAAATTTTTAACAGAGATAATTAAGTGAACGAGATTGTATTAGGGTCCCTGAAGGCCCAAGGGAGGAATGTGACATAAAAGGACATGCAAAGGCCCATATGTGTAGGATATTTTTGGTTTTGTACAAACAACAATAGGAAGACACAGGGTGATTTCAAGCATGCTAGGACCTGTCTTTTGGGAAGCTCCTTGTGACAGTAGCTAGGACTGCAGGGGTGCAGAGGAGGGTCTGTGGAGGCAGCTGCAGCCCAAACACAAAGAATTGCATTTCAGGTTTGGTGTTCAAGGTCACCTTGCTTGGGGAGACAGACCTGGCAGCTGGCTGGTGTGCAGATCTTTTGCTCTCCCTAATGCTGCTCTGAACACCCCCAGGTCATCAGCACTCTGGGTTGCAGGGGTAGCAGGGACCATTGTGTCACATGACTCAGGCTTCTGGGTACCTGTGGCTGGCCTGGCCTGGTTACAAATGGGGACAACTGAACAAAAAGAAGGATTCCAGGTACAAAGCTGAGGTTGCTCTGCCCACCCAGACCCTGGCGACCTGGATGGTGCTGTCTTCTAGAGGGAAGGAAGCCTGGTATCTGCTTCCTGTCTGCTTCTTCTCTGGATTGGCTCCCTTCTCTCTTAACCCTGCAAACCCTGTTTCTCACGCCTGAACACATGGCTCAGTGTCAGCCCATCCCCATCAGCACCATGCTTTTGTTGCAGGAAGTCTAACCCAGGGCTTTCTGCTCACTAAGATGTAGCCTAAGCCCCCCTCCCCCTGCTGTCACCCCACAATTTCCCAGGTTATTAAGGGAAGGACTTGGATGTGCTAACTTGGTTTGGGTGCGGTCTGAGGGGCCTGGGTGGTCACAGTGTAAAGTTAGAGCTTCTGGGGCCATGGCTAGTGGTGGCTAGGCTATCAGGCAGGATGCCAGGTTACCTTATTGTAAAAGGCTCCCCCTTGATAAACTCAGCATTTCCATTAGTTTTGCTTTGAAGGACTAACTATACAAAGTTCTGTCCCTTGAATCCATTCACAGACACAACCTTCTCCCTCCCCATCTCCACTTTTTAGCCCTTTACTGGACAGGTAAGATTCTAGAATGCCCGAAAGTCTGACTATCTTTGCAAATTGTTAGTTACCCCAGAAAAGAAAGGCCCGGCCTGTGTCCTCCTGAAAATTTTATTGAAAAGGCCTGCAGCCAGGCCATTGTCTCCTTTTTGCCTGCTGTTTGAGATGCAGAGCCCTGGTGATCTCAGAATAAATAGGCTTATAATGGGGGACTGAAGGGGATGGGACGGCTGTGAAGTCTGTGGGAGGCTGTGTGAGGGGCACCTGCCCACACTACCCTGCTGCTTCCTGCCCTGGCTCATCCTCCTCCTTCAGCTGGCCCAAAGGGGCCACACACTGTGGCACCCTTTGTGCAGGTACACCAGGGTCAGGGGGCTGCCAGGCCGGGGCTCTTCATGCTGGGGGCCAGAGTCTCTGGTCCTGAACAGTATGATTGATCTTAGCCGGGTTTCCTCTCTTGCTGGGAGAAGCAAAGCACAGGAGTTCTCCAGTCTGAGGCTGCTCTCAGACATCAGAGGGACACAGGGCCAGTCTGAATGCAAACGCAGGTTGAGGGCTCTTTTCACTTAGAATTCCTGCAGCATTTATTAGGAGACCACATAGTTTGCCGTCTCATTATTCATGGCCCGATGCTGTTGTCTTTCTAGAATGTTGCCTCCAATACTAATTGTCAGCCCTGTGCATGGAGCTGGGGCAGACTCACAGCCACCAACCTCTGCATTTAATTTGCTGCCGCTGAGTGGAAGAGGTGGGGGCAGGCGGTGTTGGAGGGTTGATAAACCTCAGAGTGGCTGGGTGGGGAGGGGTGGCTATGTGGAGTTTCCTGTTCCCAGCAGAGTAGCTGACAAGCTCTTCCTGAATAGCCTGGTGTCTGATTGCTGGTGCCCTGTTCTTCCCTGGACCCAACTCTACTCTGACATTTTCAGGCAGTGACTGTGCCTTCTGTTTTGCTGGTTTTCCCGTTATCCATCTATATACTTATCTATCCACTCAGTGTTCCATTATGCTGCGTGTAAAAACCGAGAATGCCCAGAGAATATATATTTCTCCACGTGTCATGTGTAATGTACAAATATGTATTTGTTTAAAAAGATAAAGTTGGTGCTATGTACCAGACCTGTGCATAGATAACAGTATTGCATAGACACATTAATATTGTCTGTTTCTGAGAGCATATGTAGTTAAATAGAAGCTCAGAAAAATAAGTTCAGGAAAAAAATAGAGATTAAACAAAATGTCAGAAACAGAGGGAGACTTAGAATATATATATATATTCAGGCCATAGAGGTCAATACATTTTATTGTGAGTCAGACTTTTAACTCTGATGGGTAATCAAGGCAGGAAGAAAATATCTGTGAGTGGTTTGTATGAGCTCTAAGGAGAGACACATCAGACACATTAGATAGGAAGGAAATCTGCCACTTGACCCTTCAGAAAGTAGTAAAATGTATGGCAGAAAGCGTGTGGCCTGCAGCTGCCACTGCCCTCCTGCCCCCACCATACACAGCCCTGATTGACTACTTCCCCACAGAAACAAGGGCCGCCCCACTGTCCTTCTAAGCAAAAACGCTCCAGGCAGACATTAGTACTTATTTAGGACATACATGCTACACAAAACCCTGTAGCTGGTCTTCAGCTACTTTGAGGGTTCTTCTTTCTTCTACCCTTCACTCCTTTTCTTCCACCCTTTTTCAACTGCCTGACACTAGATAAGAGAGAAAGGACAGAAAGGAGAGAAACGAGATCCCCGAATAAAGTCAGGGATTGGGAAAGAGGGCGATGTTATCCTTAGATTACATCCTACTGATTAGGGGCAAGTTCTATCTTTGCTCTCAGGAGATCTAATTTCTTCTTGTTGTTTCTTCTTTGTTCACAATTACTTGAACTGTGACCAACAGCTACTAACTAACAACCTACCTATTGGCGCCCTAGCATTCACATGCCCTCTAAGAAGTCCCCAGAATTCCAAACTTCAATTGCAGAAACTATCTGCAACTGGCAAAATCATGCCCCACTCCCCCCCCCACCCCCCCCCCCCGCGCCAGAGCATGAGGCAAATCATAGCCAGCTGCTGTGGACAGTCTGAGACGGGCCCATATTCCATACCTGGGATTTCAGTGAAACCATATACTATTTCTGGATTTTTTGAGGAGGAGAACCCAAAATTCCAGAGTTGTCACTACAAAGCCTACTTGCTTTTTTGGTGTGAGGACCGGTGGTAGAATCAGGGACTGATGGAGCGTTCTGAATGGAGAGGCACCTAAGACCTGAGTGGTACTCTTTAGGATATAGTGGACAAGATCTGGGACAGGTAGGGCCTAGGAGTAACAGAGGCCTTACCTAGCAAAAGGTACAGCATCTTGACCCCTCTGCACCCACTGGCCTGAGGAGCAACACCACCTACAGCAGCTCTAGCCCTGCCTTGACAACCACTGTCCCACTGACCCCTAAGAAGGACACTATACAGCTAATTCACAGAATAACACTGTGTGTGTAATACAAACGTGTTTGTAACATGCCTTCACCAAAGTGTCTTCTAATGCTTTTATTTTGCAATTGTGGCTGTTCTCACTTCTCCCCTTGTAGCTTTTTTTGTTTTTTACTTTTATCTTCTCTCTCTCTCTCTCTCTCTCTCTCTCTCTCTCTCTCTCTCTCTCTCTCTCCCCCCTCTCTCCCCTTCTCTTGTTCTCTCTCACCCTCTCTCTCTTGCTCTCTCTTTCTCCTTCTTTCCCTTCCTTTCTTCCTACATGATAGGTCCTCATGTAACCCAGGTTGGCTTTGAACTCACCCTGTAGCAAAGAATGACCTTTGAATTCCCAATCTTTATGCCTCTACCTCCCTAGTGCTGGGATTACAGGCGTGCATCATCACTTTTGTGTGTGTGCACCCTCATGTGTATGTATGAATGTGGGTGTGTGCACCCTCATGTGTATGTATGAATGTGGGTGTAGACATGCTATGGCATGCATGTGGAACTCTGATGGACAGCCTTGGGAATCAGACCCCATTCACTTTCTATCTTGTTAGAAACAGGGTCTCTCTTGCCTTTTCACTTCTGCCCCAGGCTAGTGTACCAGGTTAGAGGACCTGTGAGTCTCCTAGGTTTGATGTTGTGTCCTGATTGTCAGCTTAGCAGGATTTGGAATCACTGAGGAGACAGACCTTCAGGCTCACCTGGGAGGAATTATTTAGATTCAGTCTCTGGCCATGCTTATGAGATTAGTTTATGTAAACTTACATAGATTATTAATCTATATAAATTTTTATAGGTTAGTTTAATTGAGTTGGGAATAACCATTTAAATAGTGAATAACACTATTGCATGGGCTTAGGTTTGGACCACATAAAGAGAGCAAAGCTAGCTGGGCATTAGCCTTCATCCTTTACCACTTCCTGATGGTAGATGCAATGTGACCAGCTTTCTCAAGCCCTTGCCATGACTCCTCCACCATGATAAGACTGTATCCTTCAACTGTGAACCAAAAGAACCCCTTCCTTGTGTAAGTTGTTTTTTGCCAGAATTTTAGTGTCCTGCTTTTCTAGTGTGATAGAACACCATGGCCAAGACAATGTAAAGAAGAGTTTATTGGGGCTCACAGTTTCAGAGGGTGAGTCTGTGACCATCATGGCTGGGAGCATGGCAGCCAGCAAGTACGCATGGCCCCGAAGCATTGAGAGATTACATCCTTATCTGCAGGTAGGAAGTATAGAGAGAGCTAATTTGGAATGTCATGGGTTTTTGAAACCTCTGATCCATGCTCACACACATACCACACCTAACCCCTACCACAACATACCTTGTGCAGTAAGGCCATACCTCCAATCCTTCCCAAACAGTTCCACCAAACCAGAACCAAGCATCATCACATATATGAGTCTTTGGGAGCTGTTCTCATTCAAAGCATCATTCATTGTAGCATTGAGATAAAGTAGCTAAGATGGGGCGGGGGGTTCCTATCTCTGCCTCCCATTTTTTTCTTAGGAGCTCTGAAATTACAGATGATTACATTGCTGTATCTGGCCTTTTTGTGGGTTCTGGGGATTCTAACTCAGGTCCTCATGCTGGCATGTTAAGTGATTTTTATTTACCAAGCCATCTTCCAGGCCTTCTCTTGAGCTTTTTAAAGTGTCAGAGTAAGTAGTTAGCAACTTCATTCCCTACGTGTATTAATTAGAAAAGTACTTATTTTTTTCTATGTGAATTGCCATTTATTATTTTTGCCTCCTTCTGGCAAACTGCATGTTTGTGGATTAAGCAATTTAGTAAGCAGTAATGGCGGAGCCCTGTGCTGGTGACTGTGCATTTTGGGCTGGGAAGAGAATTGTACTTTCAGCAAAGCAAAGGTCAGGGCCTCTGCTGTCGATATGTGATAGACATCTATTCTGCCTGGCTAGCTTCCTTCTTCAGATGTAAGTAATCATGCCATCCTCCTGGAGAAGATAAACTGGCCCCTGCTCCTTAGGAAAGGACTGACCAGTGCTTAAGCCAGTGTGTTAAGCCAGGAGCACTCAGGACCCTGTCAGCAAGGCTGTTTCTTTGTCATGATCATTCTAGGTGCACTCTCTGAGGGGTGGTCAGAAGTAGTTAACACAGTATCAGTGTACAAGCTGGGGGATGGGCAAGGGTCTCAGTGTACAAGCTGGGACAGTATCTCTCTTGGGGATCATTGGAGACATAGGTGCAATTTGAAGAGAGCAGGTCATACTATCAGGGGACCGCAGAGAAAGCACACAGAGTAGGAGCTCTCTTTGGGCCCCATAGCTACAGCAGAAGAGCAAAGTCAGCCGAAGAATGAACACTGGAGATCGGAAGGGAGGCAACCTCTGCCACGGTACCTTTGAGCCAGGTCTCAGAAGACAGTTGGTTGCAGGAGCAGACAGCTCTCCCCAGAGCTGAATCCATTTAGCATGCGTATGAGTTCTGCTGCCTTCTTAATTCTGCCGAGGTGATTTCCTCAGCGATCAAGATCAATCACAAATAAAAGTTCAGCTCAAACTGCCTGAAGCAAAACTGGGACCCTGCGAGTCTGGCAACCTGGGAACTGTAACAGTGAGTCAGGCTTGGCTGCATTTGGTGACTGACACTATCTTCAGGCTTATTCACCTCCTTCTGTTGGCTTTCCTAAGTGTCATTTCCAGACTGGCTACTTCCGAGAGGCGGCAAGATGGCCGCAGGATTTCCTGTGCCCGCAGTACCAGCACTGTTGGCTTCTTACCCTGCCACCTATCCCCTGTTCACTCCCCAAGCCAATCTCTGTGCTCCGGTCACTTCCCACGTGGCGGAATACATACATTAATGGGTTCTCCAATCATGTCCACCCCTAAGGAGGAAGAAGCAAAGGGCAGTTTATTTTCTCCAGGAGGACGACGTGGTTACTTAAATCTGAAGAAGGAAGCCGGGCAGACAAGGTGGATGTCCATCCCCTAGAGCTAGCAGAGGTCCCTGGACTTAAAATCAAGTTAAATTAAGACTCTGGTCTGCTTAGCATTGCCACGGTTATGGGGTGTGCAGTGTGAATGCTAGCAATCTCCATGTCTTCTTCTAAGGGGCATCTTAGGCCTTCTTAAGGAGGCTTCCCACCTCCCTGTATGCGAAATTCCTCACGTGGAATCTTCACATGCAAGAAGCTGCTATGCTGGGGGGGGGGGAATAGCTTTTGCCTAACATGCTTGTGTCCCGGGATGCTGGTCCCTAGCATCACTACCTCTCCTTGCCAGGGTCACAGTCTCTTTGGGATGCTAATCTTGGCTCAGATCTCTTCCGAATGTTGGTGTCATACATAGTTTGTGAATAGGTCCACCTGGTGGATAGACCTACAGAGAATAGACAGAGCTGCCAGGCTTGGCCCTGGCAAAGAAGGTGCCACGTATGGCTTCAGAGCTCCCTGCTCGTGCTCAGCTACTTCCTAGCCTAGCTGCTCTGTGGCAGTCAGTTGCACCCCACAAGCCCTGGGAACTTCTCTCACCTTCCCCTTTATGGGGCTTCCCTGAGTTTTTGTTTTTCTCTTTTTATCTTAGTATTAGTTGCTTTTTCTCTTGCTGCTGTAACAGATACCCAAGAAAGACAACTTAGAGAGGAGGACAGTCTATTTGTGCTCATGGTTTCAGAGAATTCGATGCACCGTTTGGCCCCATGGATGGAGCATCATGACAGGGGAAGCGCATGGCAAAAGCTTTCTTTACTTCTTAGGGGCACAGAAGGGAACATAATGTAGAAAGGGTTCTGGGCAAGATATAGCCCCCAGGGCAAACCCTCTGTGACCCGTTTCCTCTAGTAAGGCCCCACCTCCCACTTTGCCACCTCGCTTTCATGCTATCATATTTTGAATCTATGGAGGGATTAATCTGTTAATAAGTCAGAACCCTCCTGATCTAAGCTCTCTGGAAAAGCCATCACAGGCGCACCAGAGGAGAGAGGTGCGCCTTCCTAATCCTGCTTCTTAATCCACCGCTTGGCAACTGAGACTCTCACAATGTTTTCCGATTTTCTGTGTGGAAATGGGACTTGAGGTCTCTCTGTACTAGAGAAAGGCTCTGCTAGGAGCTGCATTCCAGCCCACTGAGATGCATTTTACACTCTGGACTCTCTTCAAGTGTAATCGTATCTGAAAGCCTGAACTGGCTGGGTTGGTTTTCTTTTTTTCTTTTGGTTTTTACTCTGTTTTATTTTTTTAAGACAAAGTCTCACTATGCAGCCTGAAAACTTGGGTTATATATCAGAATGGCTTCAAACTCAGAAATCTGTCTGCTTCTGTCTCTCAAGTGCTGGGATTGGGCGTGCACTACCATTCATGGCTCCGTGATTGGACAGCATCCTTGGGTTCCATCTTAGTTAGAGTTTCTTTCTTTCTTTTTATAATATTTACTTATGTATTACATATAGCTGTCTTCAGACACACCTGAAGGGAGCATCAGATCTCTTTACAGATGGCTGTGAGCCACCATGTGGTTGCTGGGAATTGAACTCAGGACCTCTGGAAGAGCAGTCAGTGCTCTTAACCACTGAGCCACCTCTCCAGCCCTTAGAGTTTCTCTCGTGATGTAACACCATGGCCCAAAAGCAGGTTGAGGAGGAAAGGGTGTGTATTCATTTTACATTTCCACATTGTGCTTCATCGTCAAAGGAGGTGAGGACAGAAACTCACACAGGGTGGGAACTGGAGACAGGAGCCATGGAGAGGAGCTGATCACTGGCTTGGCCATCATGACTTGCAGAGTCTGCTTTGTTATAGAACCCAGGACCACCAGCCCAGGGATGGCACCACCCACCATGAGCTGGGCCCTCTCACATTGATCACCAATTGAAAAAATATCTTACAGCTGGATCTCATGGGGGCATTGCCTCAGCCAAGGTTCCTAGCTCCCTGATGACTCTAGCTTGTGTCAAATTAACACAAAACCTGCCAGCACAGGCTCCTTGGAACCCCATTTGAGAAGCTCTGGGTGGTTATATCCATTGGTCTCCCATCTTAGAATTTCTTTTTAATCTCTATAGGAATAAGGTTGCTAGAAAGCTCTTTCTTCCCTTACTAGACTGTCTGTTTTGAAAAGGTCAGTGGTGAGCTCCTCGTCATCCTCCTCGTCATCCTCCAGACTCAAACATGGACATAATGGCTGGACCACGTTCTGGCTTGCAACCGGCTGCCTTGCTAACCCTGTGCTGGGCCTGCTGCTTTTAGGGGTCTGTTTTTCTACTGCATTGGTCAAATGATCAGGGTCTCAGTTTACCTTCTCCCCAGGAAGCCACAGTCAGAGGCTTCACCAATGGCACTGGAGACTCTGGGAAGCTCTGTGAGGTTCATGGCTGGGGCCCCACCAGGACTGGTGAAAACTCTAGAGAAATGTCTAGAATCTAAGCCCTTTCTGACAGCAACAGACAAATAAGCCCTTCCGTGCTGACAGGCCACACATGCCTATAATTCCAATCAGTTTAAAGGCTGAAGCAATAGGATCCTGGGTTCCAGGCCAGCCTGGGCTACTCAGCAAGATCCTGTCTCAAGAAATAACAAAACTTTTGTAATTTGTATGTGTCCAGACTAAAAAACACATCCCCCAGAGGAGGTAAACTGTCCCTGAAGGTCCTGCCTTGGGTGGGAAACTGTACAATTGTCTGTCAGCTGCTGTCCCTGTGGGACTTGGTCTTCAGTACAATAGTGGTGGGGTGGCTTGGCCCAGCTTCCCTGCACTCGGGGAGAGAAAATCCAGGCCTGGGTTTGGCTCCAGCTGGGCCTTGCAGGGCTCTTATTGAGTTAAGTCAGAGTGGCTCAAATGTTGATGTGCAGCACCTGGGTCGCCCTTGGCAACCACCACACAAGGGAGGCCCTCCTTTGGCTGGGGCTCCCTGTAACCCTCTCTCTCTGCTGGACCCATTGCTTCCTGGTAGGTGCTCCTGGTGCTCCTGGTACTAAGGACCCAGGAAGCTGTCTTTGTTGTGCCTGTCGAGTTCCTGCAGGGGCTTTTCCAGACTCTGCTGTGGGGAAGGGGTGTGCCAGGCTGGGAAAGTGTTTGGTAAATGGTTTGCAGAGACTTGCCTGGCTGTAGAAAGGCAGTGGGCTGGAGGAGGGCCAGGAGCCTCCGCCTCAGATGCTGTATTCTATCTGTAGCATTCTTCATGCTCCGGTGGACTGGACCCATGTGAGGTCCTGGGTAGGTAGATGGCTTCTGAGTTTTGGTGGAAAGATGCTCAGCAAATGCACCAAAGGCCCGGCAGAGAAGGGAGCTATGCAGGCGGCATCCAGACGCCTCGGTTGGAGGCATGCTTGTGACAAGCTGAGCTGTCGGTAGAGAGGATTAGGGTTAGGATATATATGCCTAACGGTCACCTTTGAGGTCAACTGTCATAAAACTGGGAAAAAATAATCCCCAGAGAATCACGAGACAGGGCCAAATGCCAAAGGTCACAGAGACAAGGAAAAAAAAAAAGAAAGAAAGAAAGAAAAGAAAAGAAAAAAGAAAGAAATATTCCTGGAAAAGCCGTCTTTGTTAGAATACAGCTAAGTTTGAAGTACCAGGGAAATGGGCTGTTGGTTTGTTTTCGAGACGGTTTTCTCTGTGTAGCCATGACTGTCCTGGAACTCACTATATAGACCACGCTGGTCTCAAACTCAGAACCACCTACCTTTGCCCGGCTGAGAAATGGGCTTTTAAGGCATTTTACCGATCATTTGCCACCGCAGACATTTTGTTTGGCCACGCTGAGGTTTGAATCCAGGAAGGACCTTGTATTTCAATGGAATTAGAACCTCCCGAAAGCCTTTTCTTTATACAAATGTTTTTTTCTACTTACGGTGGAAAAGAAGTTTCCTTTGAAGACAAATTTGAGTAAAAACATGAATTGATATAAAGGAAAGGAAGAATAATATGAGATGAAGACTAATAGTATTGGACCCTCCGAGGCCTTCTAGAACGAGGTGAAAAGCAAAAGGCCCGTGGAATAGTGAGGTGGGCTGGGGAGGGGAAGGACCAATAAGGTGGAGCTAGGAGTTGAAGTCTGGGTTCCTAGGTAGCCACAGACCTTGGTGTAGTCTATTTGAATTGTAATGGATAAGACCAGAGGGACTGGAGGGTGAATTGACCTGTATTATAAAGAGCCACCAGTCTCTGGGTGTAGACTCTCCAGGAGGTTGAAAAGAAGACTGGTTCATGATTATCCTTGAAGAGTCTCGTTGTGATAGGTACTAGGACTTGGAGCCTGGAGAAGCTGGGGTTTAAGTAAAAGCAGTATTATGAGGTCAAACTAGGGCCATATGCCCTCAGTTCATCTCCCGCTGGCGCTGGCTTGCAGCCGGTAGTATTAGACAGAATCAGGTCTGCGGCAGACGAGACCAGCCTTGGTCTGTGGGTTACAAAGTATGCTGAGCATGGTTGTAGACCAGAAGCCTGGGGCCGGGGGCTGTCTGGGATGGCCTGTTCTGAATGTCCTGGGGAAAAGGACAGGGAAGAAGGGGCTCAGTGACAGCCCCTGGTGCCTCCAGGCCTAGCACAGAATGTTCTGGAATGCTGTGAGGGAAGTGGGTGGGGTGAACTAAAGGAAGCTTTTCTGTGGCTAGACCAGGAAGTGTGCAGTTTCCTGCCTGGGTTTGGTTCAGACAGCCCTGCCTGGCTAAGAGCCCAGGGTCAGGATTTCATTCATCGGCAGGGCCTGTGTATACCCGGTCACCTTTTATTTGTTTAAAACGGTCCCATTTCTTTCTTCCCATGTGAGGAGTGCTCGGTTCGGGCACCAACATTGCTTAAAAACCCCAGGCATCCATCTTTTCCCCTTGAGGGCTTTCTCTGTGCCAGGCAGCAAGGGAAGGCTTTCCTAGTCTAGGTGGTAGAGCAGGTGAGCTGTAGGGTCCATTCCAAACCATCTGTCTGTGTCGTCCCCAGTAACCAGAGGATGGGCAGACCTGGGACATAAATCATTCAAACCCTCTGTGAACGTGGGGCCACCACCACCACTACAAGGTGCAGGGCTGTGGAATGCAGGTGTTGTCTGTCCCGGTGACAGTTTGGAGTGCTGGTTTGACTGAGGCTGTAGGTAAAATGTAAGGGTGGTGGCAGGTTGAGCTTGGGCTCTGCTCAGGCCAGACTGAAAGGTATTTCTGGGAGTGGATTCCTTAGGGTGGGAAAATCACCACCACCACCACCACCACCACCATACCCTCCACTGGTTTGGAAAAGCATTCTTTTAATTTTTAAAGTAATTTAAGCATCTAAGGGTATAGGCATTTGCCTTTCGGGATGCTTGTGGTGGATGCCTGGCTGCCCTCCTTGACCTGGATAAAGACTGCCCAGCGGGCCGCGCCATCCTCTCTCATGTGCAGCCTTACTTCTGGGGAAGCTTGAGAATCAGAGTAGCCTTGCTGTCTTCATAGCGGAGCCCCTGCTCTGCCCAGAGTTGGTGCCAAGAGCCTGGTGGACTCAGGCTGGTGCAGTCACTGCCCTGCCAACAGGTTTCCTTCATGCCCACCAATCTAGTTTTCTGTGTCCCTTTCTGGTTTACCAACGAGTTCCCTTCCACCCCAGCCCCACCCAGCCCCACCCCACCTCACCCCCACCCCAGCCTCTGGGAAGCTAGCTACCCCTGGAAAGCCCTCCCACCAGCAGATGTCTAGCAGCTTCCTCCTCCTCCTCCTCCTCCTCTTCCTCTTTCTCCTCCCCTGTAGATCCTGGGACTGCAGCAAGGTGGGGGGTCTTCTGTCACTGTGCCTTCTCTGTGCCCCAGGCCCCACAGTTCCAGCATTCACTATTATTATCTGGTTCATTCCAGATTCATCCCTTGCTCCCAGTCACACATATTAGTGTTCAGAGCAAACACAGTATAGGTGACCCTTCTCTTGGGGACCTTATGGAAATTAGCAAGTAAGCAAAGAAATACATCTCTGTGTCCCCGGGGAGGACATGCTGGGGACTCGGGGGCATTAGAGAAAGGCACAAAGCACTCTGTGTCTAGAGTGATGAGGGTCCCTTGCCCATCCACCTAAAAGTTCTCAGACTGGAGTGACAGTTTGATACACAGTATGATCTGTACAATGACACCTGCTATATTGTTATAAAAGTGGATACTTTAAAAAAGACTTCCAGAAATAGGGTGAGTTAAAGTGAAAGATATATTGAGGATGTTGATCATCTCATTTTTCAAAAGCTCTGACAGAGACCGGGCTACCCAGCTGGTAGAGGCTCAGGAAGAATTACAGAGCGTGTTCTAGGGCTAACATTTCTCAAGGGACTGTTTTGTCAGGAGGCTCCTGTCTGCTGGAGGGCGTAAGGTGCAAATGGGCTTTCTAAGGGAAAAGGTAAATGTTATTAGGCCATCACCTGGCCCACACCAGCGAAGCCACAGCACACATCTCCTAAGGCTGTGTGCCAGATTTACCGTAAGCTTACTAGGAAAACCTTGTGTTAAAAGCAAGACAGGAACCTGTAGGAGCCCACAGGGTCTGATGCAGAACCAAGGTCTGTGATGTCATGGAAGGGGGCTGTGAGTGTTCATGGAAAGAGGAGCCCGTGACTCAAACAGACTGTGGGTTCCTCCTGGAATAGGAACCAACCCCCTAAAAAGGACCACATGTAACATGGAGAGATGTGGCTTGTTACTTCTCCCTAGGATGCTGTAGGATAAACACTAAAGAATAAAAAACTAAAGACTTGGGGAAATGATGCTCAAATGGACTTCGAGAGGTTGGTTCACTGCAGGTGGCCTTCCCAAATAAGATGGAGGCAGTGATTGGCATGCCTGGAGGTTGCAGTGATTGGCAGATGGGGGGATGCAGTGATTGGCAGGTGGGGGGTTGCAGTGATTGGCAGGTGGGGGGGTTGCAGTGATTGGCAGGTGGGGGGGTTGCAGTGAATGTCAGGTTGGGGGTTGCAGTGATTGGCAGGTGTGGGGGTTGAGGATGGAGGGAGGAGAGAACTGTGGTGACAGCTGCTGGACGTGGATGAAGCAGCTGTCCTTAATCTTTGGGGGCTCAGATAAAACACATGTGGGAATATTCCATTGAAATGACATGTTCACTTTCAGATGAAATCCTCGTTTGTGTGTGCTGCTTAGAATTGAGCTCCTGGCCTTGAATGCGCTAAGCAACTTTTTTACCCTTGCCACACCGGGCGGGGGGGGGGGGGGCAAACTTTCTTTTGTATGTGGAGCTGGGGATTGGAACCAGGTGCTGACATGCTAGGCAAGTCCTCTTTACCCCTTTAACTAGAGGCAGTGTATCTTGAAGCTGCTCTGGCTCACCTTGAACTTAATGCATAACTCAGGCTGCCTCTGCCCATGGACTCTGTTTTTCTTTCTTCTCTCCCTCCCTCTCTCCCCCCCCCCCTCCTTTCTTAATAGACAGGGTTTCTTTACATATATCCCTGGCTGTTCTGAAACTCACTATGTAGACCAGGCTGGTCTAGAGCTTAAAGAGATCAATACACCTGAGCCTCCCGGGTACCTGAATCACAAGTGTGTACCACCATGCCTGACTATAACTTTCAGACAAACTAGTCTTATCTGTGTTTACTTTATGCTGAATCTCTTCCCACATCCTAGTTTCTCTTCCGTTGCTTCTGGGATAGCTTCTGTCCTTTGTTGACTCCTCCTTCTCTTTTGGGACAATGTGTGCCTTTTCAGTGAAATATATTTGGGTGCTCATTTGTGCAGGCAGGTGTATGTCTATGTGTGTCCACATATATGTGTGACGAGTGTGTATATATATATGAGAGAGAGCAGAGTTTGGTTGTCTGTTCCCTATCTCCCCTTCTTTCCCCCTCTCCCCTCCATCTCCCTCTCTCCCTCTTATTTTTTCCATCCTCCTACTTTTCCCTTTCCCCCTCCTTCTCTCTTTTTTATTTCTTATTTTTTCCCTTCCTTTCCTCCTCCTCTCCCAGGCAAGCCTCAAACTTACTCTTTAGCTGAGGATGACTCTGAACTTATGGTCTTTATGCCTCCACCCCGACTTCCCGAGTTCTGGGATTATAGGAATGTGCTAAGAGGCCAGGTTATGCAGTGCTGGGGATCCTATGGGACAGGCTCTCCACCAACTGAGCCACATCCTCAGCCCCTGCCTTGTGTGTGTGTCTGTTTGTGTTTCCAGGGTGAGCCCAGGGCTCTACACATACCAAACAAATGCTCTATCACTGAGGCACGAAATTGTATTTTGAAAAATTATTTAAAAAAAAAAAAACCCTTACAATGAAAAAAGGTTGATTGATATGGAAAACTAGTTGGTTACTTGCATTTTATGACCCCATTGGGGAAGAAAGATTTTGCAGTCGGGGTTTACGTGCTCCTGATTTATGCACAGTTGAAGGATGGTTATTTATTGTCCAGTTGGGGAAATGAGATGAAATCAGTACAGGGTGTAATGTTCCGAGTTTCCCTTGGCGCCTTACCTCCAGAGTGATCTGGAGGGATGAAGAGATCTGATCTCTGGTCCCTGCACAGGAGGTCCGATTACAGGCAGGCCTCAGCCAGTGTGGCCTGCTCCTCCTCCTCCCCACCCCCCCTCCTCCTCCCTCTCCTCCTCCCGCTCCTCCTCCCGCCCCTCCTCCCACTCACGGCTCACTGCAGGGTTGTACCGTGGTTTATTTACCTATTTGAAGACTATCTCGGTTGTTTTCAAATTCTGAGCAAAGCTTTTATGTAGATGAGTGTGTCGTGGGAGTAACTTTCTATTTCTTTGTACAAACACCAGAAAGTACGGTAAAGCTGTAACCTCCTAGTGTTGTCCTATCCGCGGTGCCGCCAACGGTTTCAGTAACCGGTGAAAGGGGGAGAAGAATGTGTGTAGATCCTTTATTACATATATTAGTATAATTTTATTTTTAAATATTTCAAGATTTATTTTTATTTGTGTGTGTGAGTGACACTTGTGCAGTTGCCTATGAAGTCTAGAAGGCGGGGCGTCCCGTCTCCTGGAGAGAGGTACAGGCAGTTGTGAGGGCTGGGAACTGAATTTGTGTCCCCCCACAAGTCCTCTGGAAGAGTAGCAACTAAGTGTTCTCAGCCACCGAGCCATCTCTTCAGCCTGCATTTTTTTTTTAAGTGCGTGTGTCTGAGTAGTGTGCGTGTGGAGGCAGGAAGCTGACATCAGTGTCTTCCTCAAACACTTTTAATTTGGTTTACTGAGGCAGTTTCTTGATGAACTGAGAGCTCACCCGTTCCGACGGCTCTGGGGTAACTCTCGGAATCTAGACTCCAGTCTTCCCATCCGTACTGAGGCACCTCCTCACCCCCTCCCCCACACGGGTTCACTCTGCAGTCTGGGCTGGCCTTGAACTTTCCAAGCTCAGCCTCCCAGGTGCTGGAATTATAGATGTACGCTACCCACCTCGCCTGGCCTGTCATTAATCTCTTACTGTGCCTAATTTCCAAATTAAACTTTATCCCCGGTCGGTCTATATAGAAATAAAAGCAGCATGTACAGAGTTTGATTCTATCTGTGGATTCAGGCATCACCGAGGGTTGGGGAGCGTTTGATGCTGTCTGTGGGTTCATGCGTTCGTTTTAGGGCTGGGAGCAGAGTGATTACTGTGTGTTTAATTCTGTAAGAAGCACCTTTCCAGATTGGTTGTATCTATGGGGAACAGAGGCCACCCTGAGTAAATGTGTATTGCTAACAAACACAGCCATGTCGAGGACCCATGAGAGCTGCAAAGCCTCCCCCAGCCTCATATTTGCCACCTGACGTTTGCTCCTTGGTCATTGTATAGCTTCTTATAATTAAAAAATTAACAGCTAGGCATGGCGATCCATGCCTTTAATCCCAGCACTCAGGAGGCAGAGGCAGACAGAGTGTGAGGTCAGGCTGGTCTACAGAGTGAGTTCCAGAGCAGCCAGGGATACACAGAGAAACCCTGTCTTGAAAACAAAAACAAAATTTATAATTAAAAAAAAATCATCTTTCTTTATTCTTGCAGAGTAGAGAGAGCAGGTGTACCCTGTGGTGGGTATATGTGGAAGTCAGGGGACAAACTTGGGAGCTGGCTCTCACCTTTCACTGTTAGGGCTTTGGGGGTCCAGCTCAGGTTGCCAGGCTTGCCAGATGGAACCTTTAGCTGCTAAGCCATAGCCCAAGCCCATAATCTAATAAGAATAATCTAATTATATATCCGATACTAAATACTATGTCATTATATATGATTTGGCATATAAAGTTATATTAATGTAAAAAATATATATCCTATATATTTATTATCATCATTATTGTGTGTGTGTATTCACAATGTTAGGGCAGAGGCATGTGTGCCATGGTGCACAGTGTAGGTCAAAAGACAACTTTGTAGAGTCAGTTCTGTTTCCCCTCTGTGTTCAGATCCTTTCAGCGTTTTCACTTGGTCTTACTGGGGTATCGACATCTCAAGGAAGCTAGCCCCTGCTCTTATGCCCACTTCTAGCTGGGTTGTGTGCTCTTAATTTTTTAAAAAATGTATTCTGCATTTAATATCTGCTTCTACCTTATCCAACTGTATAGACTGAAAGATTGTGTGTGTGTGTGTGTGTGTGTGTGTGTGTGTAGTGAGTGGGTTGAGAAAAGTGCCCAAAAGATACATAGTTTTTGTTTTGAGCTTACATTTATTCGCTCTGTGTGTAATCCATGTAGGTTTTTGTTTGTGTCTCTACATTTATTTACCGTGTGCGGACGCAGGCCCTAGTGCTGAGTTTGATGCTCCCATGGTTAAGGGGTTGAACTTGGAGTTCACATCTTGCTATTTACCACTGTGTGCCTTTGGTAAGCATTTGGCCTCTGAGCTCAGCTTGCCCAGCTGTCATAGGACATGCTAAGAACCTGTCTCAGAGGCTGCTGTAAATATTAAGGAGGTGTTTATCTAAAGCTCTTGGTGCTGAGCTCGGTGTAGTGTCAGCACTGCTGAATGGCAGGCCTTCTAGCCAATAGCAGGCAGGCAGTGGGTGTCCCTTGTGATATTCTGTGTTCTAGTCTTGGAGCCCCAGCCTCTGTCTGGGGCAAGAGGGTGAATGTGCAGATGGGCTCCTGAAGACACCCCTGCTCAACCTTGGGGCTCTGTTCCTGCATTGTCATGGTCCTCCAAGGCTAACTGCTCAGGACTGAGGATTCATTGAGCAAGCTCCTGGGAGTAGTGAGAGATCCAAGAGAGGCCAGAAAGTGACCAGGTGGACAGAGTCCTCTTCAGAGTAGCTCTAGATGTTCTGACTCCTGGCACCGTTGGAGATGGGCTTAGTTGGTTTGTTTTGTTGTTCTGTCCTGTGTAGCCCAGGCTAGCCTAGAATTTCTAACCCTGTCACCTCAGCCTCCTGAGTGCTTGAATTATACCTGTATCCCCATGCTCACCTGGGAATTTACCTAATTTTTTAACTCTGTGTATGTATGCGGGGGTGGGGTGGGGGTGGGGCGTGCTCATGAGTGCAGTTGCCAGTGGAGACATCTGACCCTCTGGAACTGGAGTTACAGGCAGTTGTTAGCCAGCGGGTGGCAAGGACTGAACTCAGGTCTTCTGTAAGAGCCAGGCACACGCTCAGCCACTGAAAGGGAAGGCCTAGGAACCGGCCCCTTGGAGCAGGGCACCCAGGCCATACTGTGAAGTCCCCTGTGGGGAGGTCAGAGGAACAGCCCAGCTGGTGTCACATTTCCGGTTTGCAAATGTTTTCTACCATTCTACAAAGTCTCTAGTCAGCTTGATACGGTTGCACAGGTTTTTCCTTCTGATAAAGTTCAATTGTCTTTCTGTCCTTGCGCACGGTCTCCGTGTCACCCGTGAGGCGGTGTGGAGTACGGGGAGGCAGAGGCTGATGTCAGCTGTTCCTGTGTAGAGATACTCGTGTCAGGGGAGGCAGGGCCCAGGGATGGCCATGAACTCTCAGGTGAGGACACTGGGCTGGATCTTAAAGTGTCTGAGCAGAGGGGCCTGCAGAGGCTGGCTGTATAGGCTAATAGGCTGAATGAAGTCTAGAGAAACGGTAGTCTCCTCAGACTTATTTCTGGGCCCAAGAAAGACAACTAGGGCATTGCACCAAGCTAGCAAAGGTCCCTGCTGCCTGTGGGCGGCACTGGCACTTCTCAGTCACTTGCAAGTTGAGACCCACCTACCTCTTCAGTAACATTCTTCAGTCTTCTCTGGCTTTTTAGCCACTTCCTGCCCCATTCAGGTTCTGAGAGCCCCTGGCAGAGCCTTTGGAAGGTGCTTGTCAACTCCCTCCCCTCCCAACTCTCAGGTTTATTGCCTTTGTTAGGAACCACCTGCCAGCAGTCAGGTTTTCCTGGATGAGTGGGGGGGGGGGGGAAGAGAGCCCCAAGGCTCAGCCTAGCTCAAATCAAATTAGACCACTGTGGGAGCTATGGGGCACCAAGCTGGAGGCTGCAGCTCTCTGGGGTTGGTTTCTTTGTCTCTGTAAGAGAATAGTGATCTTGTCATCCCCATGGACATATGTGAGTGCCAGCTCTCAGCCTGTGGCAAATTCCCAGCAGGCGGGCAGCACCTGTGAGGCTGGTTGCTTTGCCTCTCTTTGGTAGCTCAGGGTCTCTCTGAACAAGTACATGTGGTTTTCACTCTGTGGGAGCCTCTAAAAAGCCTCTAGGACTCCTGGCTAGGCACCACTGGTTTTGTCTGGACCCTCCCTCTACCCATCCAAGTCCTATTCTGGGGTAGCCCCCACTGTTGCATGGAGCCAAGGCAGCTGACACCAAGGCAGCCCATAGTGGGCACCTTTGTTTATTGGGGGACCTAGGCAGCCTGCAGAGAAGTAGACAGCTGGTTCCTCAGCAGCATGGCACTTAACCTTGGAGTTGGAACAGAGAAACGTCTGTTTGTGTTTCCAGGAATGAGAGGGGACAGCTGGCCCACAGATAGCAGGCTAGGTCAGCTGAGGGTTGCCTTGGCGGCTGTCTTTAAGCAAACAGCCAGAGCCAGGAGCTTGGGCGGAAGAAGGATGGAGAAATGCCTAGTGGGGCTGAAACAACTTGAGAGCTAGTTTCTACCCGGGGCCGCTCAGAGGCTACTGGGGGAGGTATAGGTGAGGCAGGCGACTAGGGGATCTGGGGACCACCCAATGAACTGCTGGCCTCTACCTGGCAGGTAAGGAGAGGGGGCTTTCTGTCTGTCTCCCGGTGAGTTCTGTTTGGTTCCTTCAAAGAGCAGTACCCAGGTGGGAAGTAAAATCAGACTTCCTTTGCAGAAATTATGTTGCCCTGGGGCTTTTCAGGTCCCATAAGTCACATAAATGGAAGCTGATTGTATTTCTGCATGAAGAGTCCCAGGTGTGGTGGCTCATGTCTGCAATCCCAGCACTCAGGAAGCACGGGCAGGAAGGCTGTAGAGAGTTTCAGGCTCATGGATTACATAGAGACAGAGAGGAGACACATACACATGGAGCTTGGGAGATATACACAGAAGACACACACAGAGATACACACACAGAGAAGACACACACACAGAGATACACACACAGAGAAGATACACACACAGGACAGTGAGAGAAGAAATGATAGATGGGGAGTGAGAGAGACAGGGAAAGACAGAGGGGGAAGAGACAGACAGATGCACAGAGAGAGACACAGACAGACACACAGACAGAGACAGACAGACATACACAGAGACAGACACACATACACAGAGGCAAAGATACAGACAGAGCCACACATAGAGACATGTAGAGACACACATAACCAAAGACACACAGAGAGACAGACACACAACATTAGCTCACTTCGGTGCATGTCTCAAGCCAGGTTTTGGTAGCCCCTGGGAGGGCCTAGCATTTTCTGGGCAGAGGCCTGCTTTTCCTGACAACCTGATGCTATTCCCACAGCTGTTGAGCCAAATTCTAATCCCATTTTCATACTTATGTATGCCGCTTCTTGACAGTCTGGTTAGTTAATGTTCTTATTTTGCTTACTGGGGGCTTTCCAGATTACATTTGTTCCCTCAGTGTGTGTGGGTGTGCATGGGTGTGTCACAGTCCACGGCTGGGTTAGAGGACATCTTGCCAAAATATGTCCTCTCTCTGCATCGTGCAAATTCCAGGGATTGAACCTTGGCTGCAAGTAACCTAACTCACTGGCCCATCATGTAGGCTGTGTGTGTGTGTGTGTGTGTGTATGTAAACTGGTTTCTTTGTTCTTTTACCGTGAGAAAAATATGGAATACTGGGCTTTAGGAGTCCTGCCTCTGCACCTGACTAAAGTGATGGCTCAAAGGCACAGACAGGGTAATGGAGAGCAAGTGTCTGTGTTGGCTTACAGATCAGAACTGGTGCGGAGCCATGCGCTGTGATGATCTGCTGATGTATGAGGGAAACAGCTTTGCAGTGAGGTCAAGCCACTGCTGTAATGTGTGTGTATTTTCAAATGTGTGTGTGTACACGTATGTTACACGTGTGTGCCTGCAGAGCTCAGAGATCATTGTCCAATGTCTTCCTTGTCTCTCCTTATTCCCTAAGGCAGGGCGACAGCTAGCCACTATGCTCTGGGGATCTGCCCTACTTGGCCTTTCTCCCAGCACAGTGGCTGTAGATGTGTGAGCTGCTCGATGCCACACCCGCTTCAGTGGGTGCTGGAGATGTGAAGTTGGGGCCTCATGCTTTGGCAGCAGTCCCTGTGCAGCCTTTTCCCAACTCCCATGGCTGCAACTTAAAGAGTAGGGAGTAGGTGCATTTTGAGATACTCTGCAGCTCTGTACTGTTGGGAAAATAGCTGATCTTAAGGTTAAGACACAGCAAATGGGGCGGTGATGTACTGTCTACATTCATAATGAAGGTTAATAGAACATTCAGTTGTAAGTTAATGAAAAAAATTTTTTTTCTAATTCAAATTCACAGAACCTTCTTTAATGCCCAAGGGGAAAGCAATGACCAAAGGGGGCTTGTTTCATGCTTTCTCCCTCCCCCTCTCTGCATTTCTCCTCTTGTCTGATTCTCTCCCTGCATATGACTTTCTTTCCTTGAGAAGACAGTACTACTGTGTAGCCCAGGTTAGCTTCAAAATCTCCCTGCTTCCTTCTTCTGAGGGCTGGGCTTATAGCTGTATAGGACAGCTTCTTTTTATAGCTTCTTTGTCCCAGAAGTCAAGAGTCCTTCCTTGGCCCTTAGTACTCCAGGAAATGGAGGGACACTATAGAACACCTTATGCATTAGTGCACGTAGTCAAAAGGATCCATGGTGCCCCATGTCCCCACCTCCAAGACAAGATTGAGTTCTGTTATCCTAATGTGCTGCGGGTTGAACTGTGTCCCTCTAAAGGATACATTGATCCTTTCAGTGCCTCTGAATGGGGCCATTCCAACTGTAATTACTAGACTGAAATCTTTCTGGACCGAGATGCTAATTTCAGTATACCTGTAATCCCAGTGCTCAGGGGGTGTAAGGGAGGAGGAGTGCAGAGAGAGAGAGAGAGAGAGAGAGAGAGAGAGAGAGAGAGAGAGAGAGAGAGAGAGAGAGAGAGAGCAGAAATAGGACAGCTGTGTGAAGACAGGTGGGAGGCTGGACAGACAAGAGCCTCTTGCAGTACAGGCAGAACTTGAAGGCTTGTAGTTCAAACACCAGTGGGGGACACCTTCTGCCCCTGAGACTGAAGGTATACATGCGTGTGTTCATGCATGTGTGAGTACACACACAGACACATACATTTATAGCAGTGGTTTGACCTCACTGCATCAGCAAAGCAGTTTGCAGATCTCCACAATAGGCTCCACACCCATTCACCCACTTTTAGACTGAAGTAACACTCAGCAGAAACGAGCGCTACTTTGGGGCTGGAAGGTGGCCTGCACTGGCCTGAACTGGCCTGCACTGGCCCGAACTGCTTCCCTCCTGTACCTCCACAGGTGATTCCTGCCCAGGGAGTGTGGTTACTGTGATTGCCCTGTTCCCACCTGCCTCATGTCAGGCTTTTTAGAAATGACAAAAATAAGCTGCACCTCTGGGGACACACGGGCAGAGTTTGTGGCTTAAAAGCAGAAGGAAGAAGGAAAATGTCTCACATCTCATTCAGTGGATGCTTTTTACTCTGGGAAGAAAGCGTTTGTTTTAGGTTAGACAAAGAGGAAGGCTGGGGCTTGGGGGTCACTGGCCTAGGCATCCCACCTCCTTAGAATCCAAGGATTAAATTTTTTAAAAAATTAAGGTATCTTGTGAGGGAGGCCTGCAGGAGTACGAGAAAAAAATACCTCTGCCAGGCCCCCAGCAGCTGAGCTGCTCCTGAGGCCTGGTACATAGTCAGAACTCAGGGGGTCTGTAGGGAACCTCTGCCTGGTCACACCACACACACCTCTGCCTGAGTCTGGCTCCTTGTCTGCCGCCGGCCTTTCTGTGTTCCCTTCTCCAGGTCATCTGTCATATTGACATTAACTGTGACCTTGGGCCTGGATGTTTTACTGATCATTCCTCAAGCGTCTGGGTCCTTTCTGTGTTTCTAGTTGGTGTGAACCACCTTGCCACGTGGCCAGAGGCTGGACAAGAGAGACCAGCTCAGAGCTGGTCTAGGCATGCCAGGGGGTGGAGTGGGGAAACACACACACACACACACACACACACTGGATGGATGGGAGTTGAGGTGGCTGGCCAGGCCTTGCTTTGTCGGCTGCAGTGTATTGATTGGGTCTTTGATGCCAAACACTAATTATGTTTAGATACTATGCTAGTCCAGGGACACTGGGACATCTCCAGAGTTGTCTTCGTAGAGACAGCAGAGACAAATAACCTGGAGGATACAGAGCTCAAGATGGAGTCAGTACAAATGTTGGATGGAGAGAAGCTGCAAAATTCCCACAGGAGGTGGGGCTGGGGATCTGTAGAGACACAGTAGGAAGACAGTGTCCCAGGTGAGGGTAAATTCAAATACTGCACAGGTCAGTCAGCTTCAATCCTGCCTCACTCTCTTACTACACACACACACACACACACACACACACACACACACACACACACACACGGACACACACACATACATCCCTATACCCCTCCACAGATACATCACCACACACACATACACACACACACAGACACACAGACACACAGACACACACACACACACACACACACACAGAGAGAGAGAGAGAGAGAGAGAGAGAGAAATAGCTTTAGAAACTTTAAAGCATGAGCCTGGAGAAATGGCTCAGTGCTGTATAAGTGTGTGGACTTGAATTCAGATCCCCAAAACCCATATAAATGCCAAATAAATATGGAGCTCCCCCAGCCCCCCATAATTCTAGCCTCTGAAAATGGAGACATGTGATCCCCAGAGCAAGCTGATTAGAGAGACCAGGCGTATTTGATGAGATCTGGGGTCTGAGAATCCAAGGTAGAAGGGCAATAGAGGATAACTCCCAACATTAACTTTGGGCCTCCACATGCCTGTATAGTCCCATACTTGTCATGCATGCATACCCACATACGTGCATACTGTGTGTGCACACTACACACACTAAGTGAGGGGGAAAGAGGACTTGTAAGAAGACTCAGCAGGCTAAGGTGCCTGTTGCCAAGCCTGATGACCTCAGTTCAGACCCACAGGATGGAAGCAGAGAATTGAGCACCACAAACAGCTCTCTGACCTACAGAAGCACGCGGTGGCATGTATGTGGTCACATGTGTGTGCATACATATGTTATAAATAAATGAATATATATTTTTAAAAGTCAGGGTGTGGTGGTATATACTCTTAATCCCAGCACTTGGAAGGCAGAAGCAGGTAGATCTCTGAGTTTGAAGTCAACCTGGTCTACAGAGTGAGTTTCATGCCAGCCTTGTCTCAAAACAGCAACAACAACAAAGTCCCAGGTGAAAAAATAGGACAAGGCTGAGCACCTGGAATGTGTCCAGATTCTAGTGCTAAAATGTGATTTTTTTGGTTTTGGTTTTGATTTTGGAGGCAAGGTTTCTCTGTGTGGTTCTGGCTGTCCTAGAATTTACTCTATAGACCAGGCTGGACTCAGATTCATGCCTGCCTCTGACTCCCAAGTGTAGGGATTAGAGGCATGCACCACCACTGCCCAGCTTAAAATCTGATTTTTTAAAGGTAAACTGCAGGTGTGTTCTGGCCTAGATCATGGACACTTATGAGTGCAGCTCGGACTTTTTGCCCTATGGTAGTGTGAAGCCACGCAAGTGTTTGAGCACACCCTGACCTATACTACTAAGGAAGATCTCTCTGGTACAACATGAAAGTTTTAGATGCGGGCCCTGGGAGGCCTAAAGTCTGGTTAGGAAGCATTGCAACAGTCTTAGCAAGAGGAGAGGGGGTGGAGCTAGGAGAAAGAGGAGAGTTTACCGGAGCAGGCAGATCTGGCAAGATGCATAATGACAGGGCAAATTTAGGGACCCTGTCCAGGTCGGACACTGGCCTCCGTGGGCCTTTTGTCTTATCTTGAATCTTTCCTGTTATTCCAGGGTACTTGAGTAAACAGTGCTTTTAGGTTCAGGATGGGCCTTGGAGGCTACCTGTCTGAATCTCCCTTCCTCCCAGTGCAGCGTGACAGGTGGGGATGTTGATATTTGGGCTCACCTTATCTGGAAGCTATCATTCCCTTTCCCCGTATCATAGTAACAGAGCAGATGTCAGGGCCTGTTGCTAAGAATTCCTGGAATATTAATGCCTGGGTGTAAAGTGAAGGGTATTCACACAGTGCTCAAGGCCTTAGCAAGCCCTAGTGCCTGGTAAGTATTCTTTTGTTTGCCCTAGCTTTCCCTCTATCCCTGACATGCCCCCCTTTATCTCCTATTCCTCCCATCTTCCTTAGCCTATGCACAGCTGTCTATCTTAGGGGTGACAGACTTGATAACAGCAAATGTGCTCCCTCCCATACCAAGGCAGACATAACTAATGGATCACAGCATTCTTCATATGGGGGCTAGATAAGGTCTACTACAATTCATTTACCACACAGCTCAGATTTTGGACTAAGGATAAAATCTCTTTCCCAGTCTTTAAAAGCTACCTGCATGGTCTCTAGCCCTCTCACCTACTTCTTAGGGTTAGTCCTTTGTTATGTGATCAGGGATGGGCCTTTGTCTCACATTTACTTTCTGTACCCAGAAGTTTGATTTTTCCACAAGTGGAAAATCAAACCCAACCTGGTAAGGGGTTTGGTTGTCGATTAAGATCAAGGTAAATGGTTTTATTTGCCAAATGCTACTTGTGTGAGTTACGACACTTTGCCACATTAATCTGCAAAACAACCATCTCTAGATTCAGCAGCTCAGCACAACCATTTACACAGCCTTCCATGAACCTGTCATCTGGGTTCTGCCACCCATTGTCAGGTCACGTGCTTCATTTTGAGCGTCATGATTCAGCGACTCAAACTTTTTTCTTTTTGCAGTTATTAGGAGCCCAGGCCTGCAGTGGCTGGTTGTTTTCAAACACTTTTTGTGTTTTGAGTGCCCCCACCAAACATAGGGTTTGCTCTCTTCTTCCCACACACCTGCTCTCTCTGGTTTTACTTCTATAGTTTTCCTTTCTCCTTACATGGAGATGATGTAGCCTGACTTGGAGTTGTGTTTCTCAGGGATCTCTTCATTTGTCATGCCATTAAGGTACAGATCCTGGCCAAGCAGATCAACTGGTGTTGGGCCCAGAGTCTGTCCCCTGCTTGAGTTCTCTGAACATTCTAGAATACATAGGCTTGACTGTGTCAACTAAAAACTCCCTGGGAAGAAATCAAGGAGCTGAGCACTCCAGGTTCAGAGTGAGCATGAAGAAGCTGCTCTGCCTGACCTGTGCCCTTCCTAGCCCTTGGTAGGACAGGGTCTCAGTGAGTGTGTCTTGCCTCTGGAAGGACAGGTTGTTTTGCCCTCCAGGTATAATGTATGTCAGGGATAGCTGTTAGTGGGTGGTTTCTACCCTGACCTAGCTCAGTTAGGAGACTGGGGTCAGACAGCAGTGTTTCTGGGCTCATCAGAACCCCAGGACCAGTGGTGGGAAGGGCTTTTTTTAGAAGGGGTCACTCCTCCCTTCTTATTACATGGGCTTTTCCTCTCGGTTTAACTACTTGTTTTTATGGCGTTTGGAGTTAAACAAGGGTCTTATTCCTGTGCTTTACCATTGAGCCACCCCCCCATAGCCTGATTCCTTTCTATAGAACACTCTGCTGGCTAGCTGTTACAGTACCTGCCAAGGCCCATTTAACCATGAAGATGCTCAAGCCAGCACTGGTCCAGCCAACTCTGAGGCAAAGAGACAGAGCCTTTAAAGTAGATGCAAAGATTTTGCAGAGGACTTTGGGGTTTATGATAAGTGATTGGGATTATATATTCTTGAACCCAATTAATTAAAGATCTATAGCTAGTTCTTTCAAAAACTACAAAATTGATGTTAGGCTGACAGGACCCAGCTGCCTTCAACAGATTTTTTTTTCCTGATGAACAATTCTAGATTCACTTCGGAGAGAGCAGGCAAGAGGCCCACAGCTCACAGCTTTGAGTGGCTGAGAACGTTCCTGTAGCAAAGCTGACTCAAAATGTGTTTCCCAAAAATGCGCACGCCATATCTTTTTCAAGAATTTCTCCTAAGGAAGTTATCAGAGATGGCCACCAAGAAGGATCTCGTAAGATAGCCATTTTTGTGTTGAGTATGTAAGAAAACTCAGAAGTCCCAGAGTGTCTCCAGATGATGAACTATGTTGTGGTAAATAATAAAAAATCAGCGTGACTGGTTCCTGAGTTACCCCTCCACGCTGTCCCTGGCTCTCTCTGACTCAGGAGGTTACTCTCAAGCCAGTTCCTGCACATCAGGCCCATATAAAACTTACACTGATTTATCTCAGCAGCTCCACACTGGCTCCCAGGGTATTCTCTGACCCAGGCAGCCCGAGAGCCACGCTGTACGCACTCACAATTCCCTTGGTGGGTTGTTACCATGTCAGGCCCACACGTCCCAATTCCATGGCGGCCTTGGTGCATTTCACCACTGCACCTTCTCTTGAACTCAATTAAGTCACCACATGAAGGAAAACATCACACAATAATCTCTGATCCAATTGATATATTTTCCCATCTAGACAACACACAATCCTGTACACACCCATCCCTTATAAAATATTCATAGCAACCTGTATCTATGCAAAGAGAATGTTCACATCTGCCTTCATGTTACTCCCAGCTCCTCCTCCTCCTTGCTCTCACTCCTCCCTCCCTTTCTAAAACTTTGTTCCCGCCCATCCTTCTTTCTCGTCCAATGATAGGCCTTGTTTTATCTTGTACCTGCCTTCCTGCATAAAGACATTATCTTACAGAACTATATCTATAATACTATATATCTAGAATCATAAAGTTACAGTGTCAAGAATTTTGGAAAACACAGGATAGTAGCAGCCCAAATAAACCCAGAAGGCGGTAAGAAGCCAGTTAATACTGTGTATAAATATCTAGGAAAACTCCTGACTCCATTAAAACTCTGAACATAGTCCTTTGGGTAGGGGTGTTGGTCGAGTTGGTGGCACTTCTCCTGTTGTGTGTATTAAGGGGAAAGAACATGTTGTGGCCTACACATGTGATAGTCAGAGGACAACTTTTGGGAACTGGATCTGCACTGTGTAAATTCTGAGTATCAAACTCAGGTTGTCAGGACTGGGGGCAAACACCTTTACCCACCGAACCAACTCTCTGGCTCTTGCTTTTCCCATGGAGTCGAGGGTATGAAGTTCTCCATGGGGACAAGTCCCACGGGGACTTGGGCAGTGAACATGTGAGAGGACCAGCTTTTTAACTTTGACGAGAACCTGATATCTCAGCAACAAAGCATTTGCTTTTACAGATCTGGCTCGTCACTGCCAGGGGTTATGAACCTTCTGCCCCCTAGGAATTCCCTCAAGAAGCTGACATAAGTCATTCCTGTCCCTGCCTGCCCTCAGCACCCCATAGCCTCCTCTGAAGGGCCCCTCAGTGTCTACTAAATGCAGCCTCTGCCTAGCTTGTCTCACCCAGCAGGGGATGAGAGACACCAGGAGGCAGCTGCTTCCCCACAAAGAGCCCCTGGGTGCTCTAGCCCCTCCAGGAATATCATCAGCTGAGCTGTCAGACTGAGCCATTCCCCACCACATAGACAAGCTACAAGGGAGATCCTGAGAAACAAACTGTCTATCAACCAACCAGTCACAGAGCCTAGATAGGGCCTGTCCCGTCTGCTCTTTGCACTTCTGCCTTTCTGGTTAAATGTCTTTTCTTTGGGAAGAGATGTCCATGAAACACAGCTCATTTTAGCAGATAATCCCTGCATCGGGCTTGGTTCTGGGCAACAAAGTATAGAGAGGAGAGTGCTTGTGCCCCAGGAGCCACAGTGTAGAGAGATGAGACAGAAATGTCATCACAAGATCAGACAAGGACCCCTGAGCTGAGGACCAGAGTCGAAGGATGTGCTCCACCCCAGCAGTCTTGGCTTGGGTTCACCTAACATGCTCTGCTTCTATATGAACAGTATACATGCTCAAACATGCCTCTAGCCTCTTGCCTGTCACAGCTAAGATGATCTTAGAGACCCTGTGTGCCATCTCTCTCTGGTCAATAGAGGAAATGACCAGAGGGCCGCCCCCCCCAGCCATCTTTCTGTCTACTGGCTGTGGTTTCAGACTTCTCCAACCCTTCCTCCTAAATAAGTGAGACCACCTTAGCACTTCCTCGTCTATTATAAACTTTTGTTCCCTCATAAATTAACAAATAAGCAAGGTACACCTTTAACGCACAAAGTACTGTGGATGGAGTCTGTGAGGCCCCAATTCCATGCGTGCATGTGTGGTGTATGTGTCTGTGTGTGTGGCATCTGTGTGTTTTTTGAGACAGGGTCTTTCTAATGTAGCTCAGGCTGGTCTTGAACTCTTAAAAATGTGTAAGCTGCAGTTCTCCCTCAGTGGGAACCAGGGCAGGCATGTTGAGTGGTATATATACAGTTTTGCTGAGGGATACTTAGATAGGAGGGGGTTGGGATGGCAGGGTAAGGCTCTAACTGGCTGTCAAGTCAGGGAGCTGGCCACAGCTCAGCTCAAAGAGGTATGGCAAACTCAAGCTAGCTCTGCGGCAGGTTCCTAAAGTGGGCTTCCTCACTGTGCCCCATCTGTTCTGCGGCTGCTCTTTATGCAGGACAGACAGCTGTGCTCTCGGAGGTGCCAGCCACAACCTCGAGTAGCAGTTGCTGTGTCCTTGGCTCTGACCTTCATTCTGAGCCACCTCTGTGGACCTGCTCAGCTGTGAATTCACCATCCAAATGTCCCCGCCCAGTCGGCACCATGACTCCAAGCCCTGGAGATGACAATCCTCCATCTCTCTTTGTGTTTTGACTGTAGATGTCTGTCCTGCAGTGGCTCCCAGTTCCACTAGCCTCCCTGGCAGCAGCCCTGTTATAACTTCCTCCCTGTATCTCAACCGTGGGAGATGGTGTGGGGCATGCAGAGACTCATACAGGTCATCTGTCCCTTGGGTACAAGTGGTAAAACAGAACCCCAGGGAGATTGTTGACTTGTCCTGGACATTTAGTAAATTTGCACAAACACCCATTGTGTTTTGTTTGTTTTTGGTTTTGGTTTTTTTCCCCTTCTGTGGGCCTGTTTCCCTAACCTTCCTCATCACCATAAGGACATCCTCTGGGCTTCGGTGGAAAGTGACAGGAGGCAGGGGAAGCTGTGCCACCTGAGCATCTGTGTGGGCCTTTCATAGCCTCTTAACCCATCTTCTCATCTTCTAATGCAGAGAGCAGTGACCCCATTAGGAAGGACAGACTATAGACATGCGGTGGGTCAGGGGACAGATGACGTCAGTTTAAAGGGTCCCTGGTTCGTGGCCTAAAACTGTGGTACTAGGAAGTGACATGGAGAAAGGGCAGGACATTCATTCTTAGAGATGCTCTGGGGCTGGGCTGGTTTAAAGCTCTGAGGAGCATCTCCACCTTCTCCTGGATCCCTTTCATTCTCTGCCATCATGGAGGTAAGGCTTCAATCCCAAGGTCCTTCCCCCTGTCCTCTGCTTCTCCTCCCAGCTCATCCTATCACAATCTTCAGTTCAGAGACTTCTACAGAAGATGAGGTCTTCCCAGTGCAGAGCCCCAAGGTTCCCTGACTTGTTCTTGTCTTTCAGGGGTCACCCCAATTGCTCCTCTGCTTCTGTATAGTGGCCAGCAGAGCACTGAGGCCACCACCCTTTTGTGTCCAGTCATATAGGAACTAACTGGGTTGTCAGGCTCAGGATTGCCACCCTAAACACACTGGTCTGGGCAAAGCGCCCCCTGCAGGTCAGGAGCGGATACAGCCCTTCCATTTCTTGACACTGGCAGAATGTTAGAAAGGAGAGAGCGTATGAGCTGCATGTTCTAAATATTTACTTTGAGCAGAGTAACGCATTTCACACCCTAGTAGCAGTGTGACCACACTGTTCACAAACTAACAGAAACTGAAACACAAACAAACAAGCCCACAGTGCACTAGATGCTAGGCACGGGGCATAGGTTTAAGTTTCTAATGGACATGGTTTTTCTGATTTTTTTTTTTTTTTTTGATTGAGTTATTTGGAGGAGCAGCACATGCTGGGGTACATGTGTTGAGGTCAGTGGACAACCTGAAGAGGTTGGTTCCACCATGTGGATCTTGGGACTCGAAACTCAGGCCATCAGGTTTGGCCTTAGGCACCTTTATGCAGCAAGCCATGTCTTTATCCTCGACCTAGCCATTCTTGCATCTGCCTGTTTGTTCAGGACTATATCAGCATCATTTGGGAGAAGGTGCAGAGGTTCCTAGCTTGCCAACAGAGTCTCTGCGCCTGGCTGGTTGGGGGGTTCTTTCCTGAAGTGTGGACCAGGGTGGAATGCCAAGTCCAGCTGGGAAGCTAGGCTGCCTAGACAGACAGACCTGTGAAAGGACAATGGGGCCTGGGCTTGTATGGCCAGTTAGCGCCATCCCACACACTGCCCCCTGGTGGTCATCATGGGCATGGGCCACAGTGGTCTGGAGTTCTCTTGAGTATGGTTCAGGGATCCCTGAGGGTCCCCAGCACTTTTCAGAGATCCCCCAAATCACAACTATTTTCCTCACCCTAAGACTCTCGGTCTCTTTCACAAGCATGGAAACTGGAAAGTACTCAGATGTGGCTTCAGAAGCTGTGTGCTGGAACTGGTTTTTTAGAAAGTGCCATCTGTTGCGTTTTGGTGCAGAAAAACACACACCATTTTCCGAGAAAGTTCTAGAACACTCCGCCTTCCATCCATCCTACACATCCATGGACCCTTTCCATGTTCTTCGCTGGAACAACATCTCCAAAGGTCGAAAGAAAAGTCAGACAAGAACGCCCAGCTGTCTTCAGTTAATTCCCAAAGCAAAGTAAATTGCAAAAATATAAAAAACAATCCTGGGCCTCACATTGTCTTTGTTTTAAAAACACATGCCTTCCTCATTAAAAAATATAAGTTGTATGAATACCTAATAGGCCGGGTATCTGTAATAGGAGTTTTTAGATTTCTCAGCAAAATATCGATAGATATGGCTCATATCTGTTTGGAATGTTCAAAATTGTCTTTCTCACTGTATGTGAAGGGTTCTGGTCCTATGGCACATGTGCAGAATCAGAGGGTGACTCTGGAGTTGGTTTTCTTCATCCACTTTTATGTGGGTCTTGGAACCCAGGTTGTGGGGTTGAAGAGCAAGTGCTTTACCTGCAGAACCAGCTTGCCAACCCCAGAAGATTTTTTAATAATATCTAATGAGTTGGAACTCACGTATTGTTACCATCACCCCTATCTAATTTCAAAATATTTCCATCAGTTTATAAAGAAACTTTAAAGCCATTAGCTGTCACTGTCCTGTGCCAATTAATGATCACTAATCTACTGCTATTATTTTGCCCATTCTGGACACTTCCATAAAGAGCATCACGTAGTATGTGATCTCTTGTACAAACATGGATTTTTTACTTAGTGTCATACTTTCAAGGTTCTGCCATGTTAGAGAAGGTCTGAGGTTTTTGCACGGACAGTTGTACCTTTATCAGTTGTCCTTGCTTTAGAGGCTATTAGGAGTAATGTGGCTTAACATTTGCACACATATCCATGAGGATATATGTTTTCAGTCCTCTTGTGGGTGATACCTAGGGCAACCAAGTTTCTGGGCCATGTGGCAATAGGAAATAGCAAACAAATTTCCAGCCACAATGTTTTTTAAAAATTATTTTCATGTATAGGTGCTTTGATCTGTGTGCATGTGTGTAGTGCCTATGGAGACCAGAAGAGGGCGCCAGACCCCCCAGACTGGAATTACAGTTGTTTGTAAACCATCTTGTTGGTGCTAGGAATCAAAGCTGGGTCCTCTAGAACAGCCAGTGCTTTTAACCACTGAAGCATTCTTCTGTAGAATATAAAGGGGTTCTGAATTTTCAATCCATTGGACTGGATTGGATGAAATTAAAGACTGCCCTTATTCACACTGACCCAAGTTTGTCTCATTTTCTTCCCAACATATGTACACAGTCACACACACTCACACACACACACACTCACACTCTCACAAACACACATAAACACACACACACTCTCACATACTCACACACACACACACACTCTCTCTCTTGAATACACACACACACACACACATACACACACACACACACACACACTCCATTTAGAAGACACAGGCAGTATCTTTGCAATCGGCAGCCTGAGTCAGCTCTCTGCTCAGTACCACAGAGAGCCAGCTAAGCTACACTTAGGTTGAACCATCAGGCTCTAAAGACGGTCTCTTCCTGCAGGATTTTCAAGGATAGCCCTTGCAGACAATGACTTTTAAGAGTGCCCAGTGGAGGTGCTGGCTGCCACCCTGTGCCGTGCCCTCTGGATCTCTTAGGGAGTAGAGCACAGGCCTGTCCCTGGTTCGTGGGGCAGTGTGGGAAAGGGCAGGGCTTGGATGTTCTGCAGGGCTTACCAGCTGAGTTGAAAGTTGCTGAGCGGGTGCCTCTCCTCCCTCTGATTCTCACCCTCCGATGCTGTGTATACTCTGGTCCTTTAGCTATGTGATGTGCCCGTGCCAAGATCCTGAGCCTTAGGGAAAGCTCCGAGTGAGGCTTTTGCTGGAGGGGTTACAAGTCAATGGTCAGCAGGGATTAGAACTACCAGCAGCACCCCAGTCACTGGCACGTGCTTCCGTTTCTTCTCGTCCCAGATGTGACTCCTGCCCTGGGCTGTGCTCCCCGTCATGGCTGACACCATCTTCAGCAGTGGGAATGATCAGTGGGTTTGCCCCAACGATCGGCAGCTTGCTCTGAGAGCCAAGTAAGTACTTTTGGCCTGGTGGAGTGGCCCTTCCCTCTCTACCTCCCCAGTCTTTTGCAAGCTTTGTTTCCCCAGGGAGAAGTTTAGGGTGAGGTGGCTGTCAAATGCCCATGTTTGTTTATTACTCACTATATAGAACTAACTTATCCCCATTTCTCAGGTAAGGAAGGTGAGGCCTGCACTCCTTGCCCATGTCCTTTGTGAATGGCTGGGTTGGGACCCACATCTGAGTTCAGCTGACTCCCACACCTGTGGTATTTCACAACCATGGGGAACAAGGCCTCCCGTTGGCCCTGCTCTTGTCACTGAGGCTGGCATAGCGGGGCAGTACAGAGCCCACAGCTAGCCCACAGCATCGTTCCTCAGCAGGGTCTCCGTCCCTCTGTGGTTCCCTGTGTCTTGTTGGAGGTCTTCATTTTCCTATTAACCCTGGTTGGGCCTGACCTACACACACACACACACACACACACACACACACACACCACTGTGGACCTGTGGCTGAGCCTGTCAGATGTCCCTCCCACCTCCGAGTCTGTTTCAGCTCTCTGGTGGGTGCTGTCCCTAGCTCTGATAGGTCAGGAACATCCCTATGGCTGTCAGACTGTGTCAGCACAAGCCAGCATTTCCCAACTGCGACCAAGCTTAAGAAATTCGCAATTAGTCATTATGAACCCGTGGGAGACAGAGCTGAGACATCAAAGGGGGATGGAAAAATTCATCCGAAATGCTCAGGAGGAATCATGTGTGATGTGTGAGCATCTTTGCTCCCCTCCTGGGTGCCTCAGTCCCACAACTTCGGGGAGACTAGGGATGAGATTGGACCCTCTTGCCATCTCGTTCCAGACCTGTGAGGTGCCCTACCTGCCAGGGTGCACACTGCTGGGAGACATCAGGTCTTAGACTTCATTACAAGAGCCGTGTCCTTTGACCCTCCAGCAACCCCTTTATTCCCAACCCCAACTCCCCTTCACCAGATACTAAGAGGTGTGTCTGAGAGACAGATGCCCACTGCAGAGCTGGAAGCTGAGTCCAGTAGACCCCCTAGGATTCCTAAAGGGTTTTTCAACCCACACACCTCCTTCCAGGTACCCAGGTGCCTCTGGACAGTCCTAAACTCAGTTGGTCCTTCATGTTAAAGCAGAGATGCGGGAAAATGAAAGTTATGTGGATACTTAAAGATGTGAATTCTTTCGGTGATGAGGATTGGCAGTGAGGTGGGGGTGGAGTACTAACTGGGTCCAGGACCAAGACTTCCTTTTAAGTATGATGCTTCTCTTGACCCAGAGAGGTAAACGTTACATGGAAATATGGGGGAAGCTCCAAGCATATGAAACAGCACGTGCAAAGGCCCTGGGGTAGAAGGAACATGGCATATAGCGAGGCCTTAACAAAGAGCGGGTGTTAAGGGTACACCGTGTTAAAGGCCAAGAGAGGACCAGACAGAGTAGGGCCTGGCCCTCCAAGATTCTCCTTCTAGAGAGGAAAAAAGTGGGTCCCACATTACCCTCTAGCAATCACCCTAGGTAGTGGGTACACATCCGGAACATATAGAAACATTCATTATGGACTCTGGACCACAGAGTCCAGGCTCTCACGAGGGCTCTGTGGGTACACTGGGTCACTGCTGTCTCATCTCCAGCCAGACTATTCTCTCCCAAGGCTGCAGACGGGCTGGTCTGTGCACACATACCAGACGGAGAAGCAGAGGAGGAGCCAGTGCCTGAGCCCCGGGGAGCTGGAGGTCATCCTTCAGGTCATCCAAAGAGCAGAGCGGCTGGACATCCTGGAACAGCAGAGGATCGGGTGAGCAGCCAGCAGAGCCGGGGCACTGAGGCCGCAGCGGGTCTGCAGGGGCGGCTCTGCAGGGGCTATGTAGGGGCCAGTCTGCAGGAGTCAGGAGACCCCAGCTTCTCATGGGGGCAGGGCTGGGATATAGGCCGATGTGAGCTGGGGACTGCATTGATTCAAGACCCCAGACAGGAGTGCGGGATGAGCCCAGGAGCAATTTTGAATTCGGGCTTTTGCAGGACTCAAGAGGAGGCTGGTTAGTGAATCATCCCACCCGAGGCCCCAGCAGGAGGCGCCCTCCGGTGTGTTTTCAGCCTCTTTCCTGGCCTCTCACATCCGGGGCTCAGCCATCCAACACGTTGGTGTGCCTTTTTATTGTGGTTGGATTTGGAAGCGCTCAGATGGGGGAAGCTTGAGGCTGCTTTGGGCAGGAACTCCGCCCCGTTCTGATCTCGTTATGTTTCTGCTCCTCTTTTTCCATTAGTTCCCTCATCATTTTAAAAAGTCAGACACAGTAGAAAGGCAGCTTCAGGAGGTGGTGTCCCTACTAGAAAGATGACTGCTGCGCCAGCGGCCTCTTGTATGAGCCTCAATCACACAGACAGGTCATTACCATGTCAGCGCAAACAGGGCTGGCGGCAGAACGGCTGGGCTTTTCTTTTCTTTTTCCCCATCTAGCCTGGCTTCTTACAGATCTCCTCCCCAAGGGCCCGGCCAGGTCCTGGGCTAACCTTGAATGCGGGTGATTGACATCCGTCCAACACACACCCCTGCCACTTCCAGGGTTCCATGCTCCCACCCCACCCCCACCCCAGGAAGGAGAGCAGGGAGTGTGTACCGCAGGGGCCTCATCCAGGGTGCTCTGTGCCGCGGAAGCGCTTTTGGACACCCTCAGTCAGCAGGCCGCAGTCACGGTGCTGCCTCAGGAAGTCCCTTCTGTGATCTGATGACACCCTGATTCCTGAAGGACCCAGAAGCGGTACTGCAGATGAATTGTTCACACGGATGAAGCGTGTCCTCTACATGATGCAGGGAAACTTGATGTGGATTGACAGAGGGTTCCCGAGAGTGACTGAGCCACGCCAGGCTAGAACTGCGTTTGCCCCCAAACCCTACAGATGGATAACTGTGTCAGCGACGTTGGAAACGGAAGTGTTCACTGTAGAGCATTCAGGAGGAAGTGGCCTCACTGACAGCTAACTATCCCTTGTTCCCCTTAGTTACAACCTGCCATCCCAGGAAAGTGCGGGCCTGAGGTGGCGGTGGGGGTATCGGGAAGGTAGGGTTAAGGTTAGAAGTGAGGACCCTGACTCTACTTCTTGGGCGCTTCATCGCTCAGCAAGCCATTCCATGTTGGTTCAGCCCCAGTCCTCTCTACAACAGGCAGCTGGGCTTCCTTCCCCTAGGGGTGGGGGTGACCGTGGGAGGGGTTGATGCGGCCACCTGCCAACTCCTCATCCATTCAAGAGTTCTTACTGAACATCCACCCGGGTACCAGGAGTGGCCGACAAACCAAACAGTTTGGTACCTAGCAGGAGGTGGGGGGCGGAGAGGGTGTCTGCCGTGGAAAGGCTATCGATCCCAGGACGGGCACCTGCGCGGCTCAGCTGGGTTCCTGGGTACTCAACATCCAGCAGTCTTAAAGAGGAGTTGATTTTTCTCTCCTGCTGCCAGCTTCTCACCTGCCCAGATGCTCTGACCCAGAGCCTACCAGGCTGTCAACATTGTCCTCTGGGACGCAGCTCGAGGCCTCCAGTCAGCCTTCCTTGGAGAGAGAGTCCTACCTCCTCCTGGCTTCTTCTTTTCCCCTCTCCTCATTATTCCAGGTTTCCACCACTTAGGGAAATGTCACTTAGATCAAATCACCCCCAAAACTCTTCAGTGGCTTCGGATCGAAACGAGACAGCCTATGACCTGCAAATCCCTGCGCTCTGCCTTAGCTGCCTTCTCTGGCTTATAGGACGTTTCTCAGCACCCTGTCGCATGTCTTCAAAATGTCTTCCCAGGCCTCCACCGACCTCGCATTATCTGGCTCATCTTGTCCCCCTCATTCCTGGCTTGGTTTCTTGATCATGAATTGATTGAACCTAAGTTCCAAAAGAGCCGGGACCATGTGTGTATCTGACCTGTTTGTTACCATATTCCCAGTGTCCAAGACACCCTGGCAGCTCAGTTATCAGCAAGTTAAGGAATGACTGGGAGTTAGCCACGGGAAGGGGCAAGGTGAGGTGAGCGTGTGACTTAGACTCCCATAGCAATGGTACCCAAGCAGCCCTCACGTTGAGGACAGGAAGCACCTTCCCTCTGACTGCTGCATCCTGTGCTGCAGGCGGCTGGTGGAGCGGCTGGAGACGATGCAGAGGAACGTGATGGGCAATGGTCTCTCCCAGTGTCTGCTCTGCGGGGAGGTGTTGGGGTTCCTGGGCAGCTCCTCCGTGTTCTGCAAAGACTGCAGGAAGGTAAGCCCTGCCCTGGACTCGCTATTTAGCTCCCCAGAACGGGTCAGCTTTGCCATCCTGTGGCTTTGTACCCTAGTCTCCAGGACAGTGTGTGCACATGTATGTGCATGTGTACATTTATGTATATGCTGACGTCATCTTTTTTGGCAAGAAGACCCTGAGGATTGGATGGTATGGCTCTAGAGCTAGCTCTGGCTCTTAACCTTCAAAGCCTGGGTGTGAATCTAGCTCTTATACCAACCATGACCTCAGAAAACTGGCCTAGTATCTTACGCTTGCCTCATTTTCTCCATCTGGAAGATTGGAGCAACTATCACATGTACTCAGATACATTAAGTGCAAAGTTCATGAGCCTTATCCAGCACCCGGGTGCTCGGTAAATGTTAGGCAAGCCCTGCTTCCTGAGGTCCAAGCAGTGTGCTTCTGTTCTGGCTGGCCGGCTGATCTCTCCCCCCCCCCCCCTCTCCTTCTCTCTCTCTCAGCTAGGGAGAATGACCTTCGCAAGGTCAAATGGGGTTTTGTCTTTTCTTATACTAACCTGGGCCTTGAATTAAAGCATTTCCTAATGAGCCGAAGACTTTAATAATTGGCTTTAGTTTACTATTTCCCGGAGAATACTGTACCTGGCAATGTCCGAGTTTGTTTAGGACCTCAGTTTTACTCATATGGAGCCTGTGCTGTCATTTTTTTTTCTGGTAGAAACTCTATTCTAGATTATTCCATTTCCAGCCATGACTATGTGCCGTGCAGTAATCAGCATTCGACTCCCCTTTGCTGTCTCCCATGTTCAGAGACAGTGTTACCCCCAACATCTTTTTTGGGTTCTGCCTAGTTTTGCTGGACTATCTTCAAGTAGCTTCCACATCTGTTGTTTTTAAGTTTGGAGTTTTTTTTTTTTTTGTTTTTTGGGTTTTTTTGTTTTTGTTTTTGTTTTTTACTTTTATTTTGTGTGCATTAGTTTATGTGCATTAGTGTTTTCCCTGCATGTATGTTTGTGTGGGGGTGTTGGATCCCCTGAACGTACAGATAGTTGTGAACTGCCATGTGGGTGCTGGGAATTGTGCTCTTAATTGCTGAGCCGTCCCTTCAGCCCCAAGCTTGGAGTTCTTAAAGTGAACAAGACAGAAAGAAAAGGATCTTCTCTCTTAAGATAACAAGAGATGACAAACCATCATCAACTAAGGTGATTTTAGAGATTTACCAATTCTGGGAAGAAATAACACAGGTTATAAGCCTCAGCATGGGGTGGGGTGGGGTGGGTGACCCGCACTGAGAGGACCATAGAGGTGGACGTGCTGGAGCAGTAAATGTGGACTTGAAACATTTGGCTTCTGAGCCTTAGCAATGGCTTTGTCTGAGGCATGTCCAAGCTAAACATCAACCAAGGCGAAGAAGCAGGAAAGCCAGGATCTGAGACACAGTCTTTTCTCCTTGCTATCACATGGGGTAATTTACTCTAAATGCACATCATCCAAGCACAGCGGAAGGCGATGGGGACCTGTAGGGTCTGCTGGTTCCTTTTTCAGCTCAGAATTAGAGCCTACCTAGGTGGTAGGTGTAGGAACCTGGGGGTTCTTTGCTCCCAGGAATGGGACAGGTGTCCACGTTTTGTGACTTCTACTTTCTGCCCCTGTGGCCCCAGCAGACTGTTTGCTCCTCCCGTCTCTTCACCTCACAGCTACTCTAAAGAGTTCAGGTTTGTGGACTCATGAGAGGCTGTCCCAAAGCTCCACCCATGGGGACTGTCCCTCTGCCACAGAGTGAGCTGCTGACCCTGGTTATCAAAGAGTTAATACCAGCTGTTCCTCAGAGAGCCATTGCCTAGGCAACGGACTGGCCCAGGGGAGGGCCTCAGCTGAGTGAGGGCTGTGGGGAGCTGTTCTTCCAGACTTGCCTCCACCACTGCCCAGTGCCCCGGGGCTGGGCTGGTTGGAGGACATTTCTATGATGTGCTCTTTCTAGGCCAGTGAGAAGGAGACTGACTGAGTGCTGCTGGCCTGGCAGAAACTTGTTAGGGCAAAGGTGGGAGGGGAGGGAATACTGTTTAGATGAGGGTGTTGGGAGATTGGGAGGGTCGTCTTCATGTGTCCTTAGGAAGACTATTAGTTAATCCAGTCATAGGTAACCATTTTCTTTCCTGGTTTTTCGAGACAGGGTGTCTCTGTGTAGCCTTTGCTGTCCTGGAACTTGCTCTATGAGATCCACCCTTCTGAGTGCTGGGATCGAAGGCATACGTCACCACACCCTACTCACCATCCTGTAAATCTGAGAGGGTCCACCGTGTGCAGGCTGTTCCCCAGGGATAGCAGAAATTGGGCAATGAACTAATTTAAAATGAGCAAACATAAAATAATGCCAGAGAGAGTTAGCACTTTGTTCAGAGTGGAAACAGTGACGTGTCTTTGTGACGGGAGACCTCTCTGAACTGGGGCTGGATACAGGCAACAGTCAGACCTGGGGAGGATCCGGGTGGAAACGGAAGTATCTGGAGCAGAGGGAATGAGGGATGAGCTTGGGCCAGGTTCCACCGAGCCTTGTAACTCCAGGTCAGGAGCTGGAATTCCATTGTGTGCTTAGGAGGATGCAATGGAGACTGAGCATGGCACGGGGTACTGAGAAGGGACAGGATGCGATCTGTTTTGTGGTTGTGTGTTGGGTGTTTGGCCTTTTCTGTGTGTGCCTGGGCACTCTGTGGGTGCAGTGCCTGGATGGGCCAGAAGAGGGCAGCAGAGCCTCTGGAGCTGGAGTTGCAGTTGTGAACCACCATGTAGTTGCTGGGACTTGAACTCTGGCCCTGTGGAAGAGCTGCCAGTGCTCTTACCCACTGACCCACCTCTCCAGGCCCTGCTATGTGTTTTCAAAGGATTGCTCTAGCTGTTGTAGGCCAAATAGACTGTTGTAAGAAACAGCGTCCAAGCAGGAGGCCGGCTTAGTGGTGATGGCTGCCATTGGAGGAATGAAGGGCTTGGTAACCAGGCATCATGGGGATGGAGGCCCTATGCTAATAGAGCATCCATGTCTTCTGTGTTTTCTAAACAGATGGGGGAGAGTTAGACGTTGTAAGTGGGGGTCCCTGATGAAGAGCCCTGGACTGTAGGAGGCCAAAGTGAGAGGCCACTTGACTCCCTCTCCCCCGTGTCTCAGAATTTCCAGTACGCTGTTCCTATACCAGCCCTCAAAGTACCTAGGACTCCTGACTGACTGGCCACAAACTGGGTCAGAACAGAGGTACCCAGAGCTATAGGACCAGCTTGGGTTGCATTCCCAGCTTGCTTCTGTGGGGTGATCTGGTAAAACTCACTCTGCCTCTCAGCCTTCATTTCTTTATCTGTATCAAAAAGCAGCCATCCGCACCAGATGGATGTGAGGGATGGATTAGCTGGTGCAGGGAAGCCCATTATAGCCTGGTCGATCCCAAGCACCTAGCAAAGGCTGGGGGACCCTGTCATTGTCATCGTGACTGGGGTTCCCTGCTCACGTTTGCCACAGAGCTTGGACCTGACCTTCATGATCACAGGAGACACAGATCAGCAGTCAGGAAGTCCAAGGCAACTCAGCGTCTCCCTAGCCTGCCGGATGGATGGCTTCCTCCTCATAGCATCAGGCAGGAGCCCCGATCTCTCTTCCTCCACAGACATTAATCTCATCAAATATGGCCTCACACTTAGGAGCCCATTTAGCCTTACTTCTTTACTTCCAGAGTGTCCTTTCTCCCAATGTAGTCACAGTGGGATTTGGAGGTCAACACTGGAATCTTGAGGGACCCAATTTAGTGTGCTCTACCCTATATTTTCCTTATTAGGATTCATGCTATGGTTTCCGGTTTAGTCTTTTTGGTTTTCTCCTCCCCACAACCCCCAAGATGAAGTCTCAATATCTAACCCATGTGGTCTCCGACTCAGCACTTCTGCCTCTGCCTTTGGAATGCTGGGGTTCCCGCTGGTTACCCATGCCTAGAAGCATTGGTACTTTTTTGGGCTTCATACTGAAACTGCTACCATCATTAGTCTTTTGTCTTTTCAAGACTTATGTAACTAAATTAAGGATTTGGATTCCTTTGCAGTTCTTAATATTGGTGTCAAGCTAGCAGGGACCCCCATGAGTGTGCAGCAACCACAGTCTGTGTGTCTGTCAGGCGTGAGGGGAATCTAGAGAAAGGGGAATTCTCTCTGGTCCTGACTGCCAAGGTGGATGGGCAATATTCTTTAGAGCAATACCCGCTGCTGTAGGGTCCTAGGTTCCCAGGACTTAGCAACCTGGAGCGCTTGTGTGGAGAAGTGAATCGTCCAAGACGAGCAGGTGTGTGTGCTTGGGTGGGCTAAAAAGAAAGGATGTGGGAAGATTCTTGGCCTTGGAAGTGTCCAAGCAGACCTGTGGGGGCAGGGGACAAATCCTCAGGTGCTCTTGGGGACACCAGTGCCTCTCAGCAAGATCCTTGACAGTGTCTGTCAGCCACAAGCTAATGAACGTGTATGTGGAAGGCACTGCAGTCCTGAGGCGGTGTCCCTCTGTAATTGGGTCTTCACGCACACTCACACACTGGCTGCCTGGCCTCATTTCCCTGGCTGTAGTGAAAAGGGAGAGGGGCTGGCTGGTTAATTAAAGAGGCCTGGTACTCCTAATTGCCTCCGATCTGAGTCAGACAGCTGCTTCCCAGCCATGTGAGGCTGTGGCCGGCTGCGGGATGACTATCTGAGCCCCAGGACAGCACTGTCACCAGTCGAAGCAGTTGGAGCTTCTCCTGGTCTCAGCCAAATGGATCTCATGGTGCGGGCCCAGGAGAGCCAGCCTCACATAACCTAGACCTCATGTGCTGAGTTCTGGTAGCAGAGGGGCTGAGGTTAGCCTGCGGTTTTCTCCAGTCCCTTAGCAAAAATTCTGTGGGGGCATCATGGCCCCAGCTCAACGTGGGAGAACACTTGATTCCTCCTGCCACAGATGCCAGACCATTTTGCTTTAAGGATCTGTGTCTTGATGCAGAGATTGGCAGTAACCCCAGGCTAGAAAGAGGTTGTGCCATTTCCCCCTGAACCCCAGGCAGACTCCATTCTGTTCAGGGTGAGAGATTTGTGGCTAACGATCAATGGGGGAGCAGATTGCTTGTCACCCTCCTGCCTGCCAGGCCTGGCAATCTGAGGAAGCAGCATCCCTGTCACTGTCACTATCTCATACCTGTCCCCAGCTTCTGACCTGCTGGGGGGAGCACTTCCTAGAAAGTCTGAGATCTCATGTGCTCCTGTGGGGATTTGGGAGTCCTCCCCAGCTAGTCCCCAGAGACCACCTCCTGCTGGCGGAGAATCAAAAGAGTCAAAGAATTCAGGTGCCAGCTACTCAAACTACAGACTGAGGACCAGAGGTACAGACATCCCCCAGTGTCGGCTGGAAGTGCAAATTCTCAGGCCCTCTTGAACTGTCTGAGCCAGAATCTGCATCTCACCAGACTCATTACTGTGATGTCTTCAAGTGTCATCCGAACCACAGCATGTGCCTGTCGGACTCCCTCTCCTTCATGAAGGGACTAACATTTCAAGGTGACTATTTGGCCAGACTTCTGCTGATCCACTCATGTGTGATGGTCATCCCTGAGTGCTCCCACATTTGAGCTCCAGTAGACAATGCGACTGTGCAGTCGTGCAGATCTCTGAGGTCCCGCTTCCAAGTCCCTGGGAATATGCACCCAACAGTGCTTATAGCTGCATCCCACAGTAGTTCAGCATGATTTTGTGGGAAGCCTCCATATCATTCTGCACAGGGGCTGAGTGATTTTACACCACTGCCACCAATCCACCAATGTGCAAGAGTCAGAAGGTAGCCATTTTTTTTTTTTTTTTTTTTTTTTTGGAAGAGAATTGGGATATGCTGAAAATCCTAACGGTTCCCATCCTGACCTCCCTTTCCAAGCCTGACTGTAAGCACCTCTGCTCCTGGTGGAGAGGGGAGAAAGCATGGGAACAGCAGCCAGCTACCTTGAGTGATAGCATATTTATCCTAGCTGCCTCCGAATTGGCCTCACTGTGTTCTTTGTCCTCCTCGGCCTAATTTGATGTGGAAGCCGTGTGTTTGTGCCTTATTACAAAGATGGATTTGTTTTTCCGTTCGTTCGACTACTGATGTTTCCTAAATTCCCGGAAAGAATCACTTAATTCCTGTGCCCTGAGGGGCCCGCTTCGGCTGCTTGCCTGTCGCCAAGGCTCTTTGGCAGGAATTGACTTGGCTTTGGTTGTCAGGCTCAGAGGATTGGACCAGACACCAAGCTGCAACTTGGAACATCCACCTCGCCTGGGGTTGACAAGCAGAATATCTCCATTAAGGCACACGTACCCTGCTGCCTCGTGCCGGCAGCTGGCCTTTCTTCCCCTAAGTAAAAGAACCTGTCACTCAGTGCAGCTGAGCGTCCATCCTGTTCACCATCAAGATCTCTTAAATGGGGTTATCTGGATAGAATATGGTCCACTTGGCCAGTGATGCCCTTAACTCAATGGACCGACTCTTCATCCCTGGCCTGCTTGTCAGTTTTGCAGCTCTGGACATTGTGCCCATATGACTCCCAAGGGAGAGATAAGGATGCCAGGCCTGACATGTACACAGGTCTCAGATGGGAGAAAGAGAGCCGTAGGAGAGAGCTGAAAGAGGCCCCAGAGGAGATAATGGGGAGATACCGGGCAGCCTCTATTCATGGGTAGCAATGTTGGGAGGGACAAAAATGTGCCCAACAGGGCATGGTTGGAGCAGACATGGCTCTGGAGAGGCACGGGGCTGGCAAGTACATGGGAACTTGGCAGTTTGGGTATTTGGGAGACTGAGAGGAGCAGGGGGTGGGGAGAGAGAGGCAAGACTAAGGAGAGAAGGAAGACAGGAGCTTCAAGGCCAGGCTGTGGCATGTGTTTGTTCCCGCACCACTAGGCCCACCCAAGAAAGCTAAGTAGTCCTGAGGCAAAGTCCACACAGATATCTTGGGGAGATCTGGGGCCCTGTGGTGGGCTGGCAGGAACATAACAACAACTGTCCATGTAGCAGGGACCAGGGACCAGATGTGGTGGCACATGCTGTCTTCCTACCACTTTGGAGGCTGAAAGATGACTCAGAGTTCCAAGCTAGCCTGGGCTACAAAGACCAGCTTGTGTCTCAAAAGGGAAAACAGTGGCAAGAACCCAGATTAGGGAGGATATTCAGAAACAAGGAAATTTATGAAACAAGTTCAAATTATTGGGGTCTAGGGACAGAGTTCTTTAGTCTGAAGCTCTGGGTGTGATCAAAGCATAACCCTGGCGTGGTGATGTGCACCCCAAGGTCATCTTCAACTGTACAGCAAGTTCAAGGCCAGTTTGGGCTACATAAACCCTGTCTTTAAAAAAAAGGTTTCCAGTAATGGAGGCGCTGCTTCCATGCCAGGCCCCCCGTCCACCTTATCACCCAAACCACCATGGGAACTGGCTAGCCATACTTTTCAGGTGAGGAAAGGGGCACTAAGCAGGGGACGATGTCCTTCCCCAGGTGGGGTCTTAATGGCCTTCACCCACTATGCCTCAGTACATGAACCTACCACAAAAAGACCAGGGCAAGAGGAGTAGGTGAGAGTGTGTGGCCTGTCAGGTGACATTTGAATGACCTACCATTCTGCTGTTCGGTGTTAACTTCTCTATGCAGGAAGTGAGCCAGGACCAGTTGCTGAGCACCTGTTGTGTGTGCCGAGGTCATCCAGGTTGAGGGTAGGGCAAAACTAAGAAGGGACCACCTTGTGATTCCACAAAGCCATCCAGTAGGTAGAGAGGGATAAGGACACGACGAGAGAATATGAACTGAGCCAAGAGCCCTGCTATCTCCTCAGCACTCAGGAGCCATCTTCAACAGCAGAGCTATGTGCCAGTGACTCTGGAGTCTGCTGCGAACACGCTGGCAGACCGGGTCCTCCCTACACCAGGCACTACTAGGTCAGGGGCCTCCCCTGCTTTGGACAACCGGTGAATTGGAATGGACTTTACAAGACTGAGAACAAATACAAAGAGAAGCATCTGATGGGTGAAAATAGTAGGGATTTCAAATTGAACCTCCATAATGGTTTATCAGAGCTTGGTCATACCCACCATGTGTGCATTGTCCTTTCCTGTCTGGCACCACAGTGGCAGTGCTGAGCAGTGACACAGCTTGCTTTCTAGCCCTCCCTCTCTTAGCCCAGGGCGCCTGATGGCTCCAGAGGGTAAGAAAGGGGAGAACTTTGCCCAGCATGAGGCCCTGGCCTCAAAGCAAAGAGACTTTCTTCCCCCCGGCTATGCTGTTGGCGGGAGTAGGCAAGCGATCCAAGGTTGGGTCTTATAGACCCAGCGAGGTTGTCCCTCTTAACCTCGAGACTCATCTCTTCCTGGATTTATTTATTTTGCAGGATATGGGCACAGGCCCTCAAGCATGCTAGGCAAGGGCTCTATCACTGAGCTACCTCCTGGCCATCTGTTCATGGAATATTAAAAGATAATAGATCCTCGTGCCTAGCAGTTTAGAGTACTGGATTCAGTTGCCTATGTTTCCCTGCTTCGATTTTCTCCCCTGGAAATTGGGGGATAATCAAAGTTCCTGCCTTGGAGTGTGGTTATGGGGGTAGAAGTGAGCTAGGCATGTGACACGCTCTTAGAGATGGTGTCTTGTGCACGAATGCAGGAGAATTACAAAGAGTTTATACAAATGTAGGTAAGCGCTCTCCTGTCATGTCTAAGTGTCTTCAGACATATATGTTATTTGTATACTGAGGGTGTATGTCAGGGGAAAGTTGTTCTTGAGACAGGGTCTTGCAAAGTAACCCTGGCTGGCCTAAGATTTGCTGTGTGGCTGAGGATAGCCTTGATTTTTCTAGATTTTTCTAGTCTTTCCACCTTCACCCCATCAAGCAATGGGCTCCCAAGCCTCCCAGGTCAGCCCCAGTGCCTGGCGATGTTTGTGTATTTCCTTGATGAAACTAAATATATTTCTTATTCTGTAGTTTCCTTTGTTTATGTTTTCACTTCATATCACATCAGAATCAACACCCCCACACCCCCCCACACACACATGCAAAACAATCCAATTCTGTTTCTAGGAACTATGTAATAACACAAGGGAATTTCCCACACTGCTCGGCAGCCCCTCCTTCCCAGGTTACCCACAATGTGCTGGGGCCAGGGCTGGAGTGAAGTGCATAGATGTCCTTTAGACTGCAGACATCTCCCATTCTGTTCCTTAGTCTGCCGTCCTCCTGGGACCCACAGGCCCCTGCAGCTTATCTCCTTCACACTGCCAGTATAGACATGCCCACCTGTGTCTGAAATCCAGGCGGGACAGTTCAAGTTTATTTCCAGAAGGCTCCTTGGTCCTTCTGTGGGGTGGGTGGGAATCCTGTTGTCTAAGGCCACCCACAGCTGCCTTCCTCTACCCACTACTACTAGGCCACACATAATCACAGCCCTGTCCCTCCAATGTGGCCTTCAATGAAAAAACAAAACATCACCCTCCTTCCCCCCTCCTATACACACACACACACACACACACACACACACACACACACACACACACACACACACACTTTATCCCTTCCCTCCCCTCGAGGCACACTGTGATAGGAAAGGGTTGGACTAGACAGGATTGCAGGCTCTTCCGAGCAATTTCACCCTGTGGTGCTCAGGCCCACCCAGTTTCCATTCACAGACTGGGAGTCAGTGTGAGGCAGATACAGCAGGGAGCCCAAGCAGCCTCCTTTTAACCTCTGCACCTCTGAGCGTTCTCTGGGGCTCTTTGTGGATGTTGTTTTTCTTTTTCCAAGTCGTGGTTTCTGGCTGTCATGAAACTTATACCAGGCTGGCCTTGAACTCAGAGAGATCTGCCTGCCTCTGCCTCCTGAGAGCTGGGATTAAAGGTAATGTGCAGCCACCGCAGCCAGGCTCTTCTGGGGGAGGCTTTAAAGCTGCTCTAGTTTGCTTCCGTGCCCTCTTAGACTCAGGACTCATGTCCTTGGGTCAGGAGGAAGCCCTATGGGTTGGCAGGCTCCCAGAGTTCCTCTGTCCTGAGACCTCACAGCCGACCATTGTTATGTGATAGTCAAAAGGTAGTGTGTTTAGACCATTTTCCAGACAGAGAAATAGAAGCTTGGAGCTACAGCTCACTGTGGTAGTCGGCTTAGTTCAGATGTTACCTCCGTACCTGTGATAAGGGAAGAAAGCTGAAAATATTCAGGAGATGCTCCCCCAAAAGGAGGAGACAAAGGTGCCACCTTAGATATGGGGTGCTCCAATGCCAGAAGCAACTCCAACACCCATGGCAGATTACAGAGGAGGGAGACACTGCCAGCACTCGCTCCCTGTGACAGTTGTCACAGTCTGACCTGGTTTGTCATAATCTGGAGATGTCTGGGCGGACACAGGGAGTTTATAGGGGTCTGGTTTGAGTCTCCTGAGGCTTATCACCAGACTGAGTAATAAGATCTCCCATAACCCAAGGGTGAGAAGCAAACCTTCCCGGGGCTCTGAGGACTTGCCCAGGCTGGGTCACAGTGACACACCTCCCCGCCTCAACCATATTCGCCCACCACCCACTTCCCCCTAAGGCCCCTGGCGGCTGCAGTCCCAGCTCCTTCCTCCTGGTCTGGTGGGTAGAACTGTGCAAAGCTCCAGCAGCAGGAAGTGCCGCTGGCCAATCTGTTTAGTGGCTCGCTCTTAGCAGAGGTAATCCTGTGCAACTCACTTGTCCTCTGCCGCGGTAAATAACAGATAATGACATTTCCAGACCAAGATGTGGCTCACCGCCACGCTCTGCACCACTCCGGCTGCCCCGCCAGCTGCCACACTTCTGCAGGCCTGCGATTCTTCCTTGCTTTCGCATTGCCCCTTTATTGCTGGAGACTTTTCCCCAAGGCTGTCAGCTGCACACTGGCCACAGAGCAGGGTGTGTGCAGCCAGTCCTTCTGCACCCGGAGCACCAGGGCAGCTCTGCTGAAGGGGAGCAGGATGGGGGAGGGGAGAACTGGTTCTCTAGGCTCCCTGTACCTCTAGCCTCAGAAACAGACAAGATTAGGTGCATGCAGAATGGTGGAAACTCCAGCCTCAAAAGACCAAGGGCAACGGACATAACCCGATGGTAGATTACTTTCCTAGACTATAAGAAGCCCCATATTCCATCTCTAACACCTCCCTCAAACAAAGAATTATGGCTTTATTAGAGGCTTTGGCAGAGGGGGGAGGGTCTCTAGCCCCTTCCCTTTGAAATTCGATTCTCCCTTTTATCTGCCTCCAGGGAGAGGGACATTTCTTCCCATGGATGCAGACAGATAAAGCACAAGAGCACAGTGATGGGGTGGAGTTTCCAGAGACCCTTCTTAGAAACCACATTCAAAAGCAGACAAGAGCTGGTTGGTACTTGGGGGTGGGGGACGGAAAGGACAAAAGCAGGTAGATCTCTGTGAGTTCAAGGCCAACTGAGAACAGAGCTAGCTCAGGGACAGCCAGCACCACCAAAATGCAGAGAGAAGTCTAGTTAGTCCTATAGGGTATGATACCCAAGCACCTGGGTACAGGGAAGGGCCGAGCTGTGGTAGCATCCCTTACTGCTCTCTGGGTACTGGTTCTATTTCCTGCCTTTTTACATCTTGCTCTGCCCGCACCACTGTTCATCTCCCTGACATCCGAGGCTCCCTACTGTTTGCAGGACAAAGTCTAAATGCCTCCACGTGGTGTCAGGGCCTCGGCTTCCTTCCGTGGGGTTAGTGGGAACAGCTGTTGACTTCCTAGTGTAATTGGCACTAACTCCACCCAGTGGGTTTGTCTCCACCTAACTCTGTCTTGTCTTTGTTTCCCATGAAGCTCTAGGCCTGCCATCACCAGGGTCCCTAATTAGCCATTAGTGCCATTGCCCAAAGACTGCTAGAAGCAGGGATGTTTGTCTAGTCTGCTGGAATTTTTCAAATGAAAACAAAACAATTCCAAAAGGTACCTGCTGGTTGTGTCTACATAGCTGGAGAGAGGGGGATGGGGCTAATGTAATCACTGGAGGCCTGAGGAGCCCTTGATGTTCTTCTAGGACAAGGTAGACAAAGGTACTGACAACTTACAGGTGCCATGCTGGGGGATCTGGGGCCTGGAGGCTGGAGGCTGGTGGCTAGGAACCTGGGGGTTGGGGGCCTGGGGACAACCTACTGACGTAGCCTAGGGGTCTGTGTTGACTGCGTTTCTGGGGGTGCTGTGGACTGGCCATTTTGAACTATAGTTACACCAAGCCTGCCTTTGCTCCCTGTCTGTAGTCCAGCCTTTCAGGTCCAGCAGCCTCAGGCTGCCTGACTGTGCTCTGGGCCCAGCGATAGTGCTTCTTCCTCTTTGTACGATGTCTGTCCTGTCATCCTGGTCACCTTGCCCATTACGTCACTGTTTCCTCGGGTCTGAGACCTCCCCACTCAAGGCCCCTTCCTGACCAGCTGTCTGCTAGTACCCAGTGAGCCTCTGGAAGCAGGGCTGAGCTGAGCCTTCTCCAATCCCACCTGTACCAGGCCCTGCCACCAAGTCTTTCTGCCACCTCTTCCTGAGCCGAGGGGTGCTACCTCCCCAGGGTCCTCCATCAGCTGGCTCTTACTGTTTTCTTTCCTTCACATACGCATTTATGGGTTCTGTAAATAAGGGCAAAGCATGGCCCCTCCCCCACAAGTCTGTTCTGAGGATGTTCAATCAACAGTACAATATACTCCCCAGTATTGGAAGGATGCTGAGCCCAAGGCCTCCCCACCTCCACCTCCGAGTTCTGATACTTCTGTAATATGGTCCATGGGTTATCCCTTGCCCTGGTGTCTGCTGTCCTGATCTTCCTTCCAGCCTTTCCCCATGTAGCTATGATGGATTAGTCCTTCCAAGGGATTTTAGAAACAAAACCTGATATAACAAAGCCCATACCCTATCTCTTCCTGCCTACCCCCCAAACTGTTGGCCAGGTCTCTGAATAATCCTTGTTTACCTTCCTAACTTCTAAACCCATGGAGATCCGGGAATTCAAGTATCTGGACATGTTCTGGAAGACAACTACATTCACCACTATACCATCAACATATCCTGAGAATGTTCTGGAAAATGAAGTTCTAAGAATACAGAGGCCAGATTAGCTGCAAGAGTGTTTGAATCTCTGAAGTCCCATCTCTCCTCTCCTTAAATGCCCCATAGGCCTCCTGCGACTTCAGGCATAAGGGAATTCCACCCTGTAGAATCCTGTGTTTACGCTTAACCTCCCTCCCATGCCAGACAACCCAGGCTCTGCTGAGCACTACAAATCAACTCTGAACCGTGTGAGTCTGGAGCACAGTTCAGGCATAGAGTACTTGGGGAGCACGTGCAGAGCCTTGGCTGTGACTCCCCGGTATTCACCAGAGCCATGGTGTCTGGGGGAGCTATTCAGTGTGATGTGTTCAGCACTGCTCTGGGGGTGGCCTCACGTTCTGAAAGGGGAGCAGGGAAGACATCAGTGCCTCTTGGAGGGGCTCAAGGAAGGAGCCAGGGAGGAGGAGACTTTCAGATGTATTTTAAGGACATGAAGATGTTTGCCAGGCAAACATGCGGCTCAACCTGAACAGAAACCTTGGAGACAGGAAAGTCACCACAGAGACAGGAGTAGATAGTACAACATGAGGCTAGCGTGACAGGCTTGTTGATCTTAGCGACAAGGCAGGAGAGAGAAAGCAGGACCAAAGAGGGCGACTCAGTCTCTCTCTCCCCAGCAGCCTGTGGACCTGACTGTGTCCCTCCTGTTTAATCCAGAGCCTCAATGTCATTGTTCCTGAGCTCAGGGGATACTGTTATCCAGATTCTGGGTGTAGATGGAGAGAGGTAGCAGAGGCTCCTGCTCCACCCTCACACAAAGGCCATGAACCTTCCAAAAGCAAGCTGGGTATCTCTGTTCTGGGGATCAGGCCCTAAAATATGAGAAGAAAAACAAGCAAGGGTGACATCCCCCTCCCCCAGTGTGCAGGGATCAGCTGGGCAGCAACTCAGTGGTTGGAGGTCTCCAGTAAGGGTCCCGCAGTGAAAGGCTCAGTCCCACAAAGCTCACGTCAGATACCTGCTCAGCTCACCTGTGGAGTGCCAGGTCACCAGCCACGTTGCTCTCTTGGACTAGACTGGCTTGTAGAGATGGCTCACAGAGTTCAGGGAGGTGTCCTCCTGGTTTGTTAGAAAGGACATTAAGGTGAAAAAAAAAAAGGTGTGGGATGAGGTGTGGGGAAGGTGAAAGCCTCTTTGTAGGGACATCCTTACGTTTCCCTGTCCTAGAGCCCATCCTTCTGGTTTGAATGGAGGCTGGCATGACTGGTTACACTGTTGCCCATTTGAATGGAGGCTGGCATGACTGGTTACATTGTTGCCCATGACACCTGACTCTCCTCTCTGGGGTTAAGGGGTGGGGACACAGTCCTGATCTTGGTCTTTCTGCGGAGCTGTATCAGCAGGCACCAGCCTCTTTAGCACAAGAAAGCTTTTCCCTCTCATTTCCTTTTTTTCTTATGCAGTATGCTTGCATCAACCCCTCCATGTTAGGATTAAGCCTGCGGGTTCCACCAGGCCAGATCTTGGGCTGCCTGGTGTCTCAGTGTGTAAAAGCCTTTGCCATGCAAATCTGACAACTTGAGTCCAGCTCCCCAGGACCCACATTAAAAACCAGATGCTGTAGACTACAGTGAATCCCAGTACCTACAGTGAGATTGAGGGGGCCTCTTGGTGAGAGATTATCTGTGGGAGACCTGATTAGGGATTACGTTCTCATTGTGGCCAGTGTTTGTCTGGGAAGTTTAATTTCAAGGAAGAGCTCTTATCCATTTGTATTCCCTGACTCCCGAAGAACCAGTTTCTGAGCATAGAAGCATCCTTCTTAATGTGTACATACTAGAGCTCAGGTGAGGGGCAAGACTGGGAGGAAAGCTTTACCCTTCAGTTCCTAACCTGTGTGAGCCTGACAAGAATCCCAGCACCTAGACATTAATCCCAAAATCCATGTTGCTCTGTCCAACACAAAGCACACTTTATGTAAGTACCCCACCCCCAGCCCCTGTATACTGGTGCACATTTTCCAGTGCTGAATCAGATTAGGGTTTTACACATTTTACCTACCACTGAGCCACACCCCCAGCCCAAGCCCTTGCTTTAGTATCACCCACCAGGGTCTCAGGATCCCAATCTAGTTTCATCCTCTCCTCCATGTATGAACTTGGCTGAGCAGCCCAGAGGCTCGGCCAAGTTCAGCTCCTTGTTCAGCTCATTAAGCCTTCCTTGCAGGGTTGCTGTGAAAGTCACTGAGATTAAACTTGATAAGGATAATGTATGCATGTATGCGGAGCACTGGAATGTCACGGAATACCTGCTCCATAAGTGGCCCTAGGCTGTTATCATTGTTGCGAGTTGTAACTCTCAGTAACCACACAGCAAGGAGCAAGATCCTTGTGAGTTCAGTTGTCTATTTGCAAAGGTGAAACTGGCTTGAAGAGCTGCCTGGCTTGCCCGTGCTAATCCCCATTGGTAACTGGCCTAAATCTTAATCCTCTGGTGATTATTTGTGGCTCAAGTCCTCACAGTTCTAAATGCCTTGGCTAGCAAGCCTAGAAGCAGGAAGTGGTCTTTGGAACTGGAAGGAGATGATGAAGTCTCCAGGAAGGATTTGCCTTATCCAGGATGGTTAGTTTAGGCACTGGGAAGGCCTGAGGGACTCTGGGAGGATTACATTCAGGAACCCAGGATGGCATGGTCCTGTGTCTGTGTGTGTGTGTGTGTGTGTATGTGTTGGCTGTGCTCTCTCCCTTGTGAGGCTCTACCTTGTTTGGACCTCTGGATGAGGTGTGGAATCTAGGGATCCATTCCTACCTTCACACTGGGTGGAGAGGGTGAAACTGGGTCCATGTAAGAAGGAAAAGTGCCCTCCTCAAATAGGTCTGTCAGCCGCAGCCGAAACCAACATCTATGTCTCCGACAGAACAAGGCTCACACTCTAGCTCCCTTGGCCAAGCTATCTCTTGTTCATGAGGCAGGATCCCAAATCCCTACTTCACCAGGATGCTAGGAAAGTTAAATGAGATTCCCCACAAAGCAGTGCCTTCGGTGCCTGGCACAGTATTAGCACCACATAAACTGTTTAAATATTTATAGCGTGTCCATCAACATTTGAACTGTATGTATTAAGTTGCTTGGCAGTGGAGCCTGGGGTCCCCCCACTGAATCTATGGCAACAAGACTGTACTCAGCTCCTCTGCCTAACAGGGTGGGTGGCGCAGCTGCAGGCCCAGCTGGTAATATCTTAGGGATCAAGCGAGGCTGTGCCTGCGATCAGTGTTTGGTGACCCAGTGATACCACCTGGCCTGCCTCACCCAGATCCCACCCAGTTGATCTGTCAGCCAGTGCCCCTCTGCCATGCGCTGTCACTTCGCCTGGCCTGCACAAGTTCAGACCTAGTGCAGTAAAGGGCAAGTCTTCCCCAAAGTGTTAAGTATAGACTTCATTTAAATGGGATTCTGGGGTCAGGGCTGACACTCGGGGATGGAGCACTTACCACTACCATACACATGAGATCCAGGCTCTGTCCTCGGCACAGAATGGAGGGAGGGAGTAAAGGAGAGGACTTCTGCTTATCCTGGTGCTGGAGACTGAACTCAGGGCACACCCTGATTGATGATCATCAGGGCATCATACCTGATGGTCTCCATTTGAGTCATAGAACCCACGTGGTAGAAGGAAAGAACTTCCTGCAAGTTGTCCTCTGGCCTCCATACATGTTGGGAGGTTCACATGAATGCACAGACACAAACAGACAGACAGACACATACACACACAGAGACACACACACACAGACACACACAGAGAGAGAGACAGATACACAAAGAGACACACGGAGACACAGATACACAAAGAAAGACACACACAGAGACACAGAGACACAAATACACAAAGAGAGACACACACAGAGACACAGATACACAGAGACATACAGACACACACAGAGACACAGACACAGAGACACACACACACACAGACACATATGCACACAGACACATACAGACACACACAGAGACACAGACACACACAGACACAGAGACACAGAGAGAAAGACACACACAGACACACATACCTACTCCCTCAATGTAAAATAAAGTAGATTTTGACTTAGCACTATTTGATTTACATTTTGGCTGATACCTTCCCAGAAATCAGAATCCCTATGTGCACATACATATTTATTTATACGGCAGCTTGCCGACTTCAGACTATGCAGACTCTGTTGATGAGCTTTAAACATATTGTGTCCTTCACCCCTCTCGTTACCTGTACAGCTTCATCAGTATTTTTTGTCCCCTTTTCCATTTCCATCGTCATCATTTTTATTGTTGGCATAGCTTTCCCTACAGCACAATGTAGGGAAAAAAATTTTGTCTTCCTGTGTGGCTTTGCTTTCAAGCGTCAGGCACAGCATGTGGGATACGTGGACACTCGGGGGTTCCTGCCTCACATAGCCTATGCTTGTGCTGAGATAGACCATGCTGTGTATGAGGCCATATTGTGCAGCCCAGCCGCTGCACTTCCCGGCTTCGCTGTCAGGGACGGACAGCCCCTCTATCAGTGTCACCTGCAGCGTAGCTCCTATGGAGAAAGTCTCCTCCATCAGCTTCAAGGCATTGGATCTCTTGGGAAATGACTATGACCCGTTCTGTAGCATTGTGTGCTTGGGTGCTTGTATAAGTGAGTGTACACTTGTACCACATGGGAGGTGGAGTTAGAGAACAACTTTCAGGGATTGGTTCTCTCCACCATGTGGGGTCTGGGAGTATAGAACTCGGGTCATCTTAGCCTAAATCAGCATCTTTACAGTAATAGTAACTGTATATGGAGGGCACCAGATGCTTTTCCATAACTATTCTCAGTCGTTTGTACTTGAAGTCCCAGCTGCTCTTGAGGCTGACACGGGAGGAACTCGGGTACAGCCTGGGCAACCAAGCAAGATCTTATCTCTAAAATTAAAAATAAGTAAGTGCACAGCTATTGTTATCGTCCCTAATGCAGCACAGTTTGGTTGCTGGGGCCAGCTGGTGCAGTTTCTAAAGGTGACCTTCCCTCTTGGGCTGACAGAGCATGGATCTCCAGGTGGGGAATGACAGTCCTGAGAAGCTCCAGGGTTCTTCTAGGTGTGTGTGGCCATTTGCTGCAGATGGCTGTCCTGAGAGATGGCAGGCCTGCTCTCAAGACAGTGTCCTTTCCTGTAAGCCCCCTCTAGCAGCTTCTGAAGCAGCTAGGTGAAGGGTCCAGAGGGGGTGGGATTGGCGTGGCAGGGAGCCTATTGAGAACTCATGGGAACCTAGCCCTAGGCAGGCACCTGGGTTTTGATCTTCTAGGCTTTAAGAGCCTTTTAATGTATACATTTATTTTTGAGACAGGGTCTCATATGGCCTGAGTTGTCTTACAATATAGTTGAAGATGCTCCTAAGTCCCCAATTCCCTGCCTAGTTTGCCAAGTGCTAGGATTATGGGAGTGGACCAGTCCCCCTGGATTATGCAGTGCTGGGGATGGAGCCCAGGGCTCTTGAGTGCTGGGTAAACTCTGCCAATTGAGCTTCTGTGCCTGCCCCTTGAGGGCCTTTATATCAGATTCAGTGGCTCTTGGCTGTGGTCAGAGAAGGGCCTTGGCATCCTGAGCATAAATGAAGTGAGTATTATGGGAACATTTTGGGGGACACTGGATCCAGCCTTAAAACAGATATTACACAGGTAACTGACAGGATGAACCCTGGGGATGCTCATATGAGGGTAAGATGGACATCTCTGTAGCCTTCCTTTAGCAAAGGATGTGTTATGTCATTCCTGAGGCCTGCCCTGCTGGCCTCATGTCTCATTCCTTAAGAATAAGCGCCCCCCCCACCCCCCCCCCCAGCCAGTAGTGGGACCACCTCTAGTGTCTTAGTTAGGGTTTTACTGCTGTGAACAGACACCATGACCAAGGCAAATCTTATAAGGACAATATTTAATTGGGGCTGGCTTACAGGTTCGAAGGATCAATCTATTATCATCAAAGTATGCATGGCAGCATCCAGGCAGGCATGGTGCAGGCAGAGCTGAGAGTTCTACATCTTCACCTGAAGGCCGCTAGTAGAAGACTGAATCCAGGCAGCTAGCGTGAGAGTCTTAATCCCACACCCACAATGACACACCTACTCCAACAACTCTACACCTCCTAATAGTGCCAGTCCCTGGGCCAAGCATATACAAACCATCACGTCTGGGGACCCCACATTATCTACACCTTTTCCCAGTCTAACCTCCCAGCATCCCACTCATCAGAACCACTTGGCATGTACCTAATTCACAGACCTGGCTCATGCTAAGTGTGTGCCTCTGTGTGTTGCCTTCAAGCACTTTGGCACATTCTAAGGGAGAACATCTTATCTTCTTGGTTATAGTCCTAGAGGGGGCTCCCCTTTCTCCCTCCGTGCTTTCTGAAGATAATCATAACGGGCACCAGGAAGAGGAAAGCTGGTAACAAACATGGCCTCTGCCCCGTCTGACAGCCTGGTGGGGACAGTGGCAGTGGTCCATCACATGCATCAGAGGACAAAAACAACCTGGACAGATAAGAGGAAGAGGCAAGAGCCTGCAATGGAAGGTGCTACTGGGTAAGGCAAGAGCAGCCTGCCTTGAAGAAGTCTAAAGGACATCTAGGCCCGTGAGGAACACCGTGTGGTCAGACGCATCGCAGGCAAGGCTGTAGCACAGTAAGAGCCAGGGACAGAGGGTGAAACAAGGACTAGGCTCTAGTGGAAAGCCAATGTGGCTGAACTGTAGAGTGGAGACGGATAAGAGCAGAGGCCAGTGAGGGTGAGGGGGTCCATCCTGAACCCCCTTCACCATGCAAAACAGGGTGGTCTTCACCCAGAGGCAACAGGAAGCCTCTGAAATCTCTTAGGCTGGCAGAAGTAGGAGAGATGGCATCCGTACAGTTCAGTAGGCTGTATGTCATGAACTAATTGGGTGCCTGGCTGGTATAGGGGACACAGGGTGGGCCCTTGGTGTAGGCTAAGGCATGGTGGTGACTGTGGCTCACACAAAGGTGACAGGGGAGTTTATATGCTCAAAAGCTGCTTGGGGTTCCTATGGAGGAATTATTGAATGGGGGTAAGAAAGGATCAGGGTGCCTGCTGGGTTGGGATAGTACTAAAGGAATTTGTGTTATTCAGTGATAAAGATGTGCTGGCAAAGGGCACCCTCATACATTGTGGGAATAACCTCCCTTGATCCTCACAAGGTGAGGGTTGTCTATTGCCACTGACCTTGAGAGGAAAAAAGTAAAGGTTACAGGAAGCGTGAAGGGCACCATCTGCTTCTGGCCTGTGCTCTACTGACCGGGTTCTCGGGGCTGGACCACACATCTGCAAAGGGTCGAACAGATGGGTTGAGAACAGCGATACCGGGCACACAGTCTGGAGGCTTAGAGGGTTGTCACTTCTCAACCTAAGTCCAGAGTGATTTCATTAGTGCTCAGATGCTTTTTCAGGCTGCCAGGTACTCGGGCCGTGAGAACCCCAAAAGCCAGTGTCCCATTGCAGAAGGTAATTCTGCTCATGGGAAGCCCATCTGGGCAGGAAGCCAATGGCTTCCCCAGGCCTAGGTTCTTCTTGCCAGATGGAGAGGCTGGCTTGCTCTTTCATGCACAACCTTTCTTCTATTCATTCCTGTTAAATGCTGGCTGCTTAATTTTCTGTATTAGAATCTGGAAACAAAGACCAAACTCATAAAGGGAAATGGAAATGTCTCATTATTTTCCTCTTGATCTGAGATTTAATAGAGCAGCGATTCTGTACTATTTGAAGTGAGGCATGTTATCTTGCCGTAGCCCCAGGCTCTGGGGAATACCCGGCTCCCTGACGGCCAGGCATGCTCCAAACATGTGAATATGGCTGAATGGTGCTAGGACTCTCTGTAGCTTTGATCACTGGTGTCTGTGGCTTGGCAGGGCCATAGGGCTGTGTGCACATGGGTGAGTGGGTCCCATCCCGCCACCTTTCTGATCCCCTACAGAAAACTCTGAAAGGCCAAAGGTCAGGGAGAGAAACTCCAAGAAGCTGCTCACTGTCACCCTTTCCACCTGAAGTAGATCCGGGAATACCCACAGTCCCGGTTTGAACCTAGGGAGCAGGCAGCACTGAGTTCTCTGCTGTGGAGACGCGGGGATTCAACACCCCAGCGTGGATGGGCCATCTGCCTCTCTTTCCTCCTACACCAGACTGGAGCACACCTACCATCTTCAGCCTCACCTATGGAGAGTGACTGCATGCCACATCTGTCTGAGTGGGGGACAGGACAGTTTTTGTGAGCTTTTTCCTTGTTTCCTCCCATCCTCCTCACCCCTGGCCCCACAGCACGGATGTACCAGCCATCAGATGGTTTAACAAGACATGTGTGCCTCACCCTTCAAAACCCAGGGGCCAGTTAGATAACTCAGTCAGTAAAGACACTTGCTTCTAAGCCTGATGACCTTGAGTTCAGTCCCTGAACCCCACACCATAGAAGGTAAAGTTGTCCTGTGACCAAAGTTGTCCCTTGACCTCCACGCAGAGTAAAGAAGTGTCAAAAAAATTTTTTTTTAAATCTCATTTAACTCTACCCCCACCCCTGCCACACACACACCACTCGGTGCAGCTGAGCCACCCTCAACTTTGGCGTGGTGACTCCTGGGAAAGCCCCAACACATCATGAGGTCACAATACCACCTGGCCCTGCCTGTCCATGTGTCTCATCCAACAACCTGTGCTCTGTTCCAAAGGCATCACATACCCAGTGATCACAAGGATGGGCACATTTTGCTGAGCAAATATTCTATCACTGAGCCCCTTCCCTGGTCCCTAGTCTCACTTTAAATGATTACCCAGACTGATGTAGAGCCCAAGGAGAATCTCATAGGCTTTTAGAGGAGGATGCAACAGGCACTGCTAATAAGACAATGCCAGGCATTGCCCCAGTCCAAGCCTGTGTCCCAGCATCATGACCAACTGACTGCAGGAACCATCAGGGTTACAAGGACATCAGGTTGGTAGCTGAGTTCTGTGTGGTATAGAATGGAGCATGGTTGACTCCAAGTGACACCAAGGCCTCCCACCATGGAACAGCAGAGAGACCCATGGTGGGGGCCACTATGGACCAAGTATTTGTGTCCCCTAAACCTATATTCTGATGCCATGCCCAGTAGGGTACTTGGAGGTGTGGTCTTTGGAAAATGACTGGAGTTAGAGGCAGTCACATACGATGGGGTTGGACCCTTCAAAAGAGGAGGAAGCAGCCCAAGCTCTGTCCTCTGTCACATGGGTATATTCTAGAAGGCTGCCATCTGTCAGCCTTTCAGGCCTCCATTACTACAGAAGGCAGCTCCTATAGCTTCAGTCAGGAACTATGGTCTTTTCATCACATCAAACTGATCTGACCCAGATAGGGCCTGATGCTACACTGTCCCCTCTCCCTACAGACAGTGACCATTGGGCTGCCGGGCAGTTTGCAGGCTGCTAGGCTGAGAGAGAGCTTAGGACAGAACCAGACTGGCCAAGAAGCAGTGTTGGGGCATGTGTGTGCCCCAGTGGACCCAGCTCTCAGAATCAGTCTGAGCGGTGTCACTGGCCAGCTACTTAGAGTCTTCAGCCATATCCTAGGTCCCTGCTGGAACAGAACCAGCCCTCCATTGTTGTGGGTTGTACGAGGCACCTGGGGGAAAGGGCTCGATTATTCTGCTAAGCTCTGGAAGGCGACTCCACTTGGTGGCTCTCAAGCTGAGCCGTCTACAGGATCTCAGAGTCTCTATCACTCCGTGTTCTTCACAGGAATCATGTCACATCATGCACCTCCTTCACATGCTGTTGCTGGTGTACCCGGCACACATGATTGTTCCATGAATGGTGACCAATGGTATTTTCATCCCACCTGATTTTCAAGAACATGGTCTCGTTCAACAGCCCTGGGAAGGGCAGAGAACTCTGTGTTACAGGGCAAAGCATAAAGAAGGCAGTAGGAGCCTCTGGGTCTCTGAAGACCACACTAGAGATGGTGGCCTAAAATCTAGATGAGCTGCCAATCCCTGGGGAGGCTCACTATCCCCAGCCTGTAAATGGTCCAAAGGCAGGGCTAACACTTTGGTAGCTGCCTCTCCCTTCGAAAGGTCCAGAGAGCTAAGAATACCCTTAGGGAGCGCCTCCAGGGAGTACCTCCAAGGAGCAATGGGCAGCTCTGAGAGGACCCTCCTTGCATGCTTGACGACAAACACTGCAAACCTAGCACTTTCTGGAGAGCCAGTTAAGTAACCCCTGTGCTGCCTGGAACCTGAGAAGAGACCTTCCTGCCAATCTCAGAGACAGGGCCTTAGAGCAGATTCCACTGGGACCGTGACTTTGGACGGAGGCCAATCCGTGCCCACACTGGAATGCATCATCACTTCCCTTCTGAGTGTGCCGGCTCCCGCCATTCCTGTGCAGCAGAGGCTCTGCAGCCTGATCAGGCTGGTGACACACGCCTGGGGAAGCCAAGTTGGTGACATTTCTCTCTCCATGGAGAGATGTGTCTCTTGCTCGGTTGGCAGCCTGCAGCAGAGGCCAAACAACAGTTCCATCCTTTCCTGTAGGGACAGATGCATCAGGAAAAGCCACCATTTTTCAGTCACATGCCCCTGGTAGGCTAGGAACCAATCTCAACCCCAACAAATCCACCTCTGCTTCCTGGTGTTTATCCTAGCCTTCCCCGCCATTGCTTGTTGCTGTGCCTCTCAGGAAAGCAAAGGATCTGTTTAGATGTTAAGAACTTAAACAATTGAGTAGAAGGAGAAACACTGGAGTCCGTGGTCTGGCTATTTATGTCCAGAAGGGAACATCGACAGCAGATGCTACAGGACCATTGCCTCCTCATGTCCCTTGCCTCAGACCCTGGACAAGGTCTCAGGTCTTTCCACACCCTTCACTCCCGACCCGTGCAGTGGGCTGGCCACCTAACTGAGAAGGTCCTGGAATCCTTGCATGAGAAATGTGGTACCAAGCTGCTATTCATGTGTCTCCCCATGGCCCCTAACCTGTCAGGCACATGTGGGAGGTTCTGGCCTGCTCCTAAGCAAGTGTGTACTTTCTTTGGGAGAGGACCATATTTCCCGCCCACATCTGCAGGTAGCCACAGTCCTCTGTTGGAAGGCAGTGTCTTCATCTGTTGTTTTCTTGGATCCTCCCCAGGTATTAGGCATTTGGGGGATTTCCAGTTCTTTGCTGCTGAACACGCTGGTGCTGTGGAGATCTCTAGCTAATATCCTCCCCACCCCCCACCTCCGTTAGCTGATTTTGCTGTGGTCCTTACAGGACAGACTTAGAGGATGTGTAATCTGTAACATGGCGATCCACAGCTGGGGCAACTAGATTGCAAAGACATCCAAAGGTTCCTAGATTAGCTGTGCTTTGGGAGACCTGTCCTTAACTCAAAGCAGAAATCCTCTCAAAAGGTACCACAGTATCCCTCGGAGCCCACCACCCTAGCTCCACAGCCTAGGAGAAAGCAGCCAAAATATTGACACTCTTGTATCCTCTCTCTTGTAGAAAGTCTGCACCAAGTGTGGGATCGAGGCGTCCCCTGGCCAGAAGCGGCCCCTGTGGCTGTGTAAGATCTGCAGTGAGCAGAGAGAGGTAGGGATTCTGCAGTGACTTGGGCTTGGGTGGGGCAGGGTGGATGGACCAGGGTGGAGTCATGCCCACTGGCATTGGGGTGCTGATGGGAACTTCTCCAGAGGGACGGTCCAGAGGAAAGGGCCCAAGGAGGACTCCCCAGGGAGGAAGGGTGGAAAGAAAAACCTCCTGGCCTGCCTGTCCCCTTGCTGCTGTAAAGATGAGCTCTTCTGAGCATGTGGCACTATGACAGAGTCCTTACATCTGCCATTCATTTCCCCTTTGCTATGTCCCTCTGGTGGGTGTCACCTCTCCCTTTGCCTGGTGGGGAAACACCTAAGGCTAGATAACCTGTGTATACTGAGCTTACAGTGAGGGAGGTGGGTTGGCCATTGAGTAAAGTCATAGCCTGTCATGATGCTGCCACCGAGAGTCCTTCCTAGTGCCAGTGTTCTGTGGGTCCAATTTGGTCCCTTTCTGGGGGGGGAGTAAATAATTCTTGGGGGTTAATAAAGCCCCTGGGGTGGTAGAGCCTAGAACTGCTTCTCCTCACCCCTGAGTTTTCCCCTCTGCCTAAGGCTGGGATGAAACCAGAGCAGGCCATGGCAGACAGTTTCGGAGGAGGCGGAGCGGGTAACCAGAGCAGCAGGGCAGAGGGAGTCATTAGCTGTCCAGAGATGGTCTTGCTTTTAGTTACTCTGCCTGGAGCTTTTCATACAAGGCTTTCTATTCTGGAAAACTCCATCCCATGCCATCTCATCGTCCTCCTGGGCATCATATGTTTTAAAACTCCCCAGGCCATCCATTGTCTGCACTCCTAGATTCTTTGTCGATACCTTTCACTGGGTCTTGGGTTCCTCAGGGCAGAGCCAGGCATCCTGGGTGTGTGGTGAGTCTGGGAACACACCCCAGCCCTGTGTGCAGCTGCCCACTTTCCTGTACTCTCCTCAAGCATTCTTTCTCTCACATACTCCTGCCTCGGGACCGGGTCCTGCTCTTTGTGTCCTTCTCTCCAGGTGCGAAAGCCTCTCTCTCTCTCTCTCTCTCTAGCTTCATTTTTAGCGACTTGGCTGTCTAGTCTAGTCTGTGGTCCCCCACCTCCCGTGGAATGCTTTAAGTTCTCATCTATAGGAGGACTAATCTCCCAGCTGTCTCCACCTACTGCTGGGCGCTGAGCTCCATAGGCAGCACATTTGGATGCTCAAAATAGCAAGTAGCAAAGGCGCATTGACACACACCTGTAATCCTACCTCTCAGGAGGAGGCGGGAGGATCGAAAGATGGAGGCTAGCTTAGACTACATAGCAAGATTGCGTGCGTGTGTGTGTTGTGTGTGCATTATGTGTATGTTGTGTGTGTTGTGCATGTGTTGTATGTGCATTATGTGTATGTTGTGAGTGTGTTGTGTATGTTGTATGTGTGTGTTATGTGTGTTGTATGTGTTATGTGTGTTGTGTATGTTGTATGTGTGTGTTATGTATGTTGTATGTGGTGTGTGTTGTGTGTCTGTTGTGTGTATGTGTTGTGTGTCTGTTGTGTGTTGTATGTGTGTTGCATGTGTGTTGTGTGTATGTTGTGTGTGGTGTGTTTGTGCGTTAAGAGTAAGTACTTTGAACCTCTGGTCTACTGGGGTATACATCTTGGTTTTAAATACAGTCAAGCTTACATGTTGCTTTTAAGATATTTCCATATGTCATTGCCGTGTGTCTGAAAGACAGAGGCAGGGCCTTGAAGTATCATTTAGACCTGCTTGGAGGGCCCTTGTCTCCACATGGTGATAATGATGGCCTTTCATGGAATGGCTGGGGACTGGGGTGTAGCAAGCTTACCGCCCGCTGCCTGCCTCATGCTATGTAAGTGTTAGAGGCTGCTCCTTCTTCGCAGCCCACGCTTTAACTGAGGTCTCTCTAGTCATCAAAGGACCCCTTTTTAGGTACAGATAAGTAGCTGGGTGGTGGTGGTGCACCCCTTTAATCCCAGCACTGGGAGGCACAGGCAGGCTGATCTTAGTGAGTTTGAGGCCAGCCAGGTCAACAGGGTGAGTTCCAGGATAGCTGGGGGTGTGTGTGTGGAGGGGTAGAGAATCAAAAGAGAAAGAGAAAACTCAGATAAGCAAGAAAGAAATTTTTCTACATAGTGTCTGGTGAGGAGATGTCTCAGGATAAGGTACTGCTCACATGTGAACTGGTCAAGTTGCAGCAAACGAAAGAAAGTGGATGGGAAGAAAGGGCCGGCGTCCGATTCACCAGCACACTCCTTAAAAGTCCTGAGTTCCCAGACTTAGGGAGGGCCTCTACCAGCCAATTCTAATCTCTAGAACGTCCCATTTTCAGGAAAGTCTGAAAAAGCTTCGGACGAATTTTCTTATCTTTCCTGAGGCAAAGACTGGGAGACCCCAAATTGTGCAGTCAGCTTGTCCTTGAGTCTTTAGGAGCAGATAAAGCTTAGCGAGATCAGAAAGGTTCCCTCTGGCTCCAGGCACCGACTCGTGGAGCTTGCTGCACTCAGACAGGGTCGTGAAGGTGAACATGGCTCATCCTCTGTGGGTGCTCTGCCCATATGCTGCATCCCGCTGTGGGCTTGGGCAGGGGATGGGGGCAGGGCGATGGGTTTCCTAATGCCTTTTTTATCTCTTCAAGAAATATCTAATCGTAACAAAGAGATAGAAAGGACATTTAATGAGCCATGTTTTAAGCACTGAGCATAGCTGATGTGAAGACTCTGAGAGGAATTTGGAGTTGTGCCCCACATCAGAAAGCAGGTCGTGACAGAAGAACTTGGGTTGCTGATGGACGCTCTTGTGCCGCTTCCCCCAGGGCACTCAACTCTGTCTACTCCTGGCTAACTTCCATCAGCCCTGGCTGTAATTGCAAGTCATTTCTCTCAAGTGGGTCGGATATGTGCCGAATGTTCCAGAGCGGGCAGCTGGGTGTTACTGTCTGTCTGACGCACGTGAGCGGCAATGTGAATCTCAGTCTGCCAAATTTTGAGTTTACAACGTAATCCATTCATTCACTTGGGCATTTTATTAAGCATCTTCTAATGGGCCAGGTTAGACAGCTCTTATAATGAAAACGTGGACTGGAGAGGAGGGAGCCATAAACACAAGAAAGTACACCTTGTAACCTCAGATGGGGAAAATGTGATCCAAGGAAATGGGGGAAGAGATGCTGGAAACAGTGGTCCTTATTCTTTACAGCAGCCAGGGAGGGGACCGCCGATAAAAGGACATTTGAGCAAAGAACTGAGGTCTATTCCTTGGCTATGGAGGGAGCATATTGCAGAGGGTCGGGGGAGATGCTTGTGTACAAAAGCCCCGAGGGTAGATGTGTGTTGAGTGGGGAGACCAAGGGACCAGGAACTGGGTCAAGGTTAAAGATGAAGAGGTCAGACTGTGGTAGCTTGGTACACCATTGCAGAGCCTTGAGCTGCTCTAGTCAGAAAAACTGGTGGGTCTCGATTACTTCAGAGTGGCATGTTCTAACCTCTTTTACGGAATATTCTGGCTGCTGTGGTAACTGACTTGTAGGCTACAGTAGTGATTTATTCTGTTTTTAATATTGTTCGGGGTGTCCAAGTTATCTTAGTAGCCTTACAAGTTTTCATATGTGTCTATACACACACACACACACACAGAGAGAGAGAGAGAGAGAGAGAGAGAGAGACGCATGCACTAGTTATGGTGATGGCACAGGCCTGTGATCCCAGCACTTAAGAGGCAGAGGGGCAGGGGGATCAGAATTGAAGGCCAGACTAGACTTTATAAAGCCCTGTCTCAAAAAAATAAGATGTATTTTATTATTTTAAAATAACGAGTCATTGGGTAATTTCGGGATGCTGCCAGTACACAGAGTATATAAAGAAAAACACAAAATCATATCCTGACTCTCTAGAAAGAACCACTACTAACATTTGTGTTAGTACTTCCAACCTCCTTGGTTTGGTCTGTTTGTTCTCCCCTCTAGTCTGTTGAAACAGTGTTTTAAACTAACATCCTATTCTAAGTTATTCCACAGTGTAACCAAAAACCACTGTGGAGATTCTGTCAAGCAGATTCCTCCAATTTAAGACATTATTGTTTTGGTTTGGTTTTTTTGGGTTGGGTGTTTTGAAGCAGTATCTCATGTAGCCCAGGCTAGCCCAGGCTAGCTTTGAATATCCTATGTGGCTGGGATTAAGGATAACCTGGAGCATCTATCCTGCTGCCTCCACCATTTAAATGGTTTCCATAACGATATACCCTTGAAGGGTGGGAAGCCAAGAGTCCACCACCACCCAGGGCCCTGCCTGCAGTGTAGATACAGATCACAGTGGATTCCTAGGCCCAGAGAGATGGCTCCAGGGATGAGAGGGATCTACACGGCTGGAACACAGCTCGCTAGAAGAAACAGTTGGTGAAGAAAAGATAGAAGCCACACCGAATAAGCAGGGGAAAGTACAGGCAAAATGGGAAAGGATCTGAATGAAAAGCATTATTGAAGTATTACTAATGATCTGTAAAGTTCAGCCGAACCCTACTCATTCCTACAGCAGTGGGCCTGGCGGTCCCCAAAGGTAGCCACAGTGGTTGCCTTATCCATACATAGACTTTTCAAACTTTTCCTGGTTGGTACTTCCAGTCGCCTTTCAGCCAGCACATGAGATTCTCCTGCCTTGGCCTCCCAAGCACGTGGGTCACACACGTAACTAACTGACTGTATATCCCGGCCTCCCTCACAGGTCTCCAGTGCCCCTGAGCCCTGGCAAACTGGTCTTCTAGTTGACAAGTGGACAAACTCTGCCATGTGTGCAAGATTTGGAGAAACAAAAAGGGCACCGACCTGGCCCCTGTGCACTTAGTGGGATGCCCCCAGGAAGGGAGGTAGAGGCAACAGTCCAAGGACGCGACAGATAGCAAGCTGAGGAAGACCAGGCTGTCCCATGTGTAGGAAGAGGAAACGATGAAAATCAGTGTGAACGTGCTCTCCAGAAGGCTGTGGCAGTGGTGTGTTCACTCTGCCTCAGTAGCCAGTTGACGCTTTACTGTATTTGGCAATTAAAGTTTTTACCTACCAGGACTGGGGGGATGGCTCAGTGGTTAACTTGAGCTTGCTACACAAGCCCAAGGGCCTGGGTTCAGATCCCCAGCATATATGTAAGAAGCTAGGGGTGTTGCCTGCTTTAATTCCAGTGCTGGGGGACAGCGATAAGAAGATTCCTAGAGCTCACTGGTCAGTTGGCCTGGCAGTCAGTGAGCTCCAGGTTCAAGGAGAGACTGTGTTAAAAATCAAGGTGGATGGGCGGCAGAGAGGGCTCAGCGGTTAAGAGCACTGACCTGCTCACCCAGAGGTCCTGGGTTCAAGTCCCAGCAACTGCTTGGTGACTCACAACCATCTAGAATGGGATCTGATGCCCTCTTCTGGTGTGTCTGAAGACAATGACAGTGTGCTCATATATATATATATATATATATATATATATAAAATATATATAATAAATAAATCTTTTTTTAAAAAAATCAAGGTAGATATCAATAGAGGAAGACACCTAATGTTGACCTCTGACCTCCTTGTCCATTCATAGTCATACACACACACACACACACACACACACACACACACACACACACACACACACACGAGCACTTTTGTATTTGGGTACTTGACCTAGAGAAGCATCTCAGTTATATTTTTGATTTCTTGCCTTATGCCCACCACTACTTTCAGCTCATCTTCTGCTTCTTTCCTGTTTCTCTCCATCCTGGAAAATCTTCAAGCTTTTCACCCATGATACAGATTTTAATGTCTGACTTAAGTACTTTGCTAGTTTTTACATCAATATATGTGCATGAACAGCCAAAAGGAAGAGAGACTTAAGGCTGGAGATGTAGTTCCAGTGGTAGATACTTAATAACAGCTCATTCATAGTTGTGGGTTCAATGCCCACAATATACATACATGCATGCATACATACATACATACATACATACATGAATACACACATTAAAAAATAAATACACTGGGATTAGAAAGATGGCTCATTGGTTAAGAGTGTGCATGGGTTGCTTTTGCAGAGAACCCAAGTTCAGTTCCCAGAACCCAGGATGAGCAATTAACAATATTTATTTACTCATTCACTCATTTGTTCACTCATTCATTCACTTTCATTTAATGTGCATTGGTGTTTTGCCTGGATGTATGTCTGTACAAGGATGTCAGATCTTTGAGTTACAGACAGTTGTGAGCTGCCATGTGGGTGCTGGGAGTTGAACCTAGGTCCTCTGGAAGAGCAGCCAGTGCTCTTAATGGCTGATCACCTCTGCAGCCCAGTTCACAACCTTTGGTAACCCAGGCTCCTGCAGGCACTTGTGCCCATGTGTGCATACCCATTCTCAATGCATAGTTCAAGATTAAAAAAAAAATGATAGGAACCTTGACATCTGCGCGTGGAAGATGGTCATGACGGCATGCATCCATATTTCTAGCCACTCAGAAGGCTGACACAGGAGGATTGCTTCAGTCTAGAAGCTAAGGCTTTTCCTGAACATAGCAAGACTCCATCTTACAAACAATGTCTACAGACATTTGTTTCTAAAGAGTCATAATAGAACTGATAGGAACTATCCAGTGCCCAAGTCAAGCATGTGGTCATGACACATCTGCCTCCCAGTGCAGCGACCTGAGTTCATTTTCCATGACAGCTGCTTTGATTCAAAGTCCTGATTCTGAGACTGAGCCAATGTGTGCAGGTGTGTTTGTCCCACCTGTCTCTATTCTGCTCTGGACACTCTCCCCTGAAACCTCCCTCTTGTCTGTTTTCTCCCATGATTTCAGGGTCTCTGCTCCTTTGCTGTTAGGAACAATTCTCTACTAGCTACTCAGTTATCCTTGAGAAAAGAGAAGAGAGTTTCTCTTGGGCCATCTTTAACTTCATGTGATTCCCAGTTATGTTCCAGAGAAGCCAACTAACTTCTCTCGTCTGAGCATCGGGCAAGGTCTCCCCCCCCCCCGCCCCACCCCTCTTTCCCTATCTCTCTCCTAGCTGCTGCCCTTTTCTCCCATTCCAGCCCTTCCCTTTCTGGCAGGTTCTACAGCCTTCCCCTGGAGTGTTTGCCTCTAACTTTCAACCCTCCTGCCTCAGCCCATGCAATCTGTTCTCCAGGCTGTTTCCCAAATCATTGTTCATCTTTTCAAGACATTGAATGGCTCTCTGTTTCCCTCTGAAACCTGGCATGCACATTCAGGAAGTTTCCATGTTTCTTGTGAGTTAATGTCCCCTGCATTGTCCCTACCCTGCCCACTTCCATGGTAGTTTTCTCAGGCCCAAGTTCCCCCCCAACCCCCACCCCCATCATTAGTCTTCTGATGTGCCAAACCTAGTAGACCAGGGCTGACCCGGAAACAATAGGAAAACCTCTCACATCCCCATCTCTGCTGGGAGCTTTTACCTGTGACAGACACTCTACCTCTCAGGCGTGGCACCTGTAATTCTCTGTAGCCATTAGAAATGGGTCAGGACCTAAGGACATTAGACCCTCTCTGTGCCATCTCCCCAGCATCCCCTGGCTCTGCTCCCCAAGGTGGGAGACCAATTATCTCTTGAGGATGGTGGCAGGGATGAAAGACAAAGGATGGCTCCGTGTGCCACAGATGCTCGCCTGAACCATTTCTGGGTGTGACATCACACACTTAATCCCCTTCATCACATGCTGGGCAGGCGAGCCTGGCTACAGTCCCACCCCTGCTGGTGGCCTTCAGTTCCATCTCTCACAGATCTCTATCGGTATGTCATTTGGAGTTGGAAGAGATCCCACTGGAGGCTCCAAACATGAGACGGAAGGTAGCAAACCGAAAATTCATTGACTGTTTAGCTTTTCTTCCCCATCCATTAAAAAACAAAAACCAAACAGAACAACAACAAAAGAAAGCCATGATTCACCGAAAGTTGTCCTGCCATCAATAGAAAGGTTAATTAGAATCTAGATCCCCCTGCGTGCTCAGAACCGGCCCCCCAGCCTCTAACAGGTGGAAGCTGGAGCTGCCAGCTTTGTTATCCCAGGGGATGAGCTAAGAAGGGGCGAACAGCAATTTGTAAGCAATTGAAAGCTGATTAATACAATTAGAGCACTCTTCCTGCCCCGGCAGTCTCTTGTGCAACAATCCTGATTAGACCCAGGCAGAGCCTGCACCGGCTGGTGCACGCTAAGGCTCCCACAATAAGAAATGCTTTTTGATCCAAAGGGGAATTTGCAAAGGAAAGTGCCTGCTCTGACCACGTCACAGCCTCTCTCCCCAGCAACATGCCTCTGATCTGCTTCCCAATCTTCTCACTGGTGATCCTGACTAGGGGGACCCACCAGCCCACTGAAGCTGGGGTACACCCACATCCCTCACTTACTCTCCTGTTTATTAATTGGCTGTAAGAGAAATCTGGGACTAGGGAAAGTGAAGATAGGGAAGTGCCTTTCGTTTGAGCCTATCCAGCTTGGTGAGTGGTACTCCAATGGGGTCATCCGCAGCCAGAGCTGTCCCCCACCTGGGCCTCACAGCCTGAAGATAAAGGGGAGAATCATGGACATTCCCCCCCTCCCCATCGAACTGCCTGTGACTGCTGAGCCCAGCACCTCAGCACCTGCCTCCCTGGCTGGCAGCCTGTGTCACCGCAGGCTGCCATCTGCCTTGCCATGCTGGATGTCTCCATCGCCTGCAGCTTGGATTCTTGCTGCAAACAGCTTTGCCTGAGGGCCCCTTTCACAGGCTAGTGAGTGCACTGTGGAGTGGGTGGCTGGTGCTGGGACAGGTGGCTGCCTGAGTACCCTACCATCTGTCTCTGGCTTACTCTCGGCTGCCTTAGCGACATTCCTGGGGGACCTGGATGGCCACACTTCCTCAGTGTGTTGTTGGTCACCTCCCACGCTGCTGCGGCTCTGTCAAACAGCTCCCCCCCCCCCCCCCCCCCCGTCACAGCTATCTCCCGGCCTCCCACACAGACACAAGTGGCAGCAGGAGGAAGCTTCTGGCACCCACCAGGTCCCAGAGCAGTTTGCCTATCGGGACGCCCCCACTAGTAGCATCCTCGAAGACAGCCTGACCCACTCCCACCCTCCTGGAGCTTGTTTGAAGTGTCAGTCTGAACCCCCGCATAGGAAGTTTTACTCTGAAAAACTTTATCACAACCCCAACATAGTTCTGTGCTAACTGTGCACACACACACACACACACACACACACACACACACCAGAATGCCTAATGATGACAATAGATGGTCACATCCAAGGAGTGAATGCCCATCTTCCTCACAGAAGCCCAACAGGGGACTTAGAGGATTTTGTTCTCGTGACAGATGGAATAGTTGAGGCTCAGAGAAAGGTCACATGCCCAAAGACCCCAAGGAGTGATTACTGGAGCCAGGACTTAAAGCTAGCTGTGTCTTCTTCCAAAATGCACTCATAACAAGACTCTTTCTAGCCATTCATTAATTCATTCAGTCATTCATAACACCCTTAGGTGTTTACTGTGTGCCTGTACTGTTTCAGGCCCTTAGAAAACAGTAATGAGCAAAGCATCCAAACGTCCCTTTAGCTCTCATTTAGCGCAGGTGAGAAATTTACAGTAAAGCATGAGCAAGCTGGTAAATAAGAAAGGGAGTCTTAGCTAGGGTCACTGTTGCTGTGATGAAACACCATGACCAAGCAAGCTGGGGAGAAAAGAGTTTCTGTGGCTTACACTTCCAAATCACTGTTCATCATCAAAGAAAGTCAGGACAGGAACTCAAACAGGCCAGGAACCTGGAGGTAAGAGATGATACAGAGGCCACAGAGGGATGCTGCTTACTGGCTTGCTCCATACGGCTTGTTCAGACTGCTTTCTTATAGCATACAGGACCTCCAGCGCAGGGATGGTACCACTCATGGTGAGTTGGTCCCTCCCACATCAGTCACTAGGAAAATGCCCTACAGGTTTGCCCATAGTCTGATCTTTACAGAGACATTTTCTCAGTTGAGACTCCCTCCTCTCTGATGACTCTAGCTTGTGTCAAGTTGACATAAAAACCAGCTGGCACAAATGACACCATGTGTTCGATACTGAAAAGGAAGATAGAACAAAGTAGAGGGAGCAGGACTAACAAGGATGTCACCATGTCAAACCTATCAGGGTGGCTATCCTAAGGCAGCAGAAAATTCCCAGTGTTGGTGAGGATGTGGGAAACCAGACCACTGTGCACTGCTAGCAAGAATACAGAATGTGGCTGCTGTAGGGATGAGGGAGGCAGATTCTCCAGATTTGTCTGTAGAATTACTGAATTATCGAGCATTTTTTAAAAAAGATTTACTTATTTTATGTATGTGAGTATGCTGTCACTGTCTTCAGACACACCAGAAGAGGGCGTCAGATCTCATTACAGATGGTTGTGAGCCACCATGTGGTTGCTGGGAATTGAACTCAGGATCTCTGGAAGAGTAGTCAGTGCTCTTAACCGCTGAGCCATCTCTCCAGCCTGAGCATTTCTAGATGATGGGTGTTTATAGCCATTTATTTATGTGAAAGATCAAGGGTGAAAAGCAGTGATCACACAGATACTGCACACACACATTGTCTTAGTCAGGGTTTCTATTCCTACACAAAACATCATGACCAAGAAGTAAGATGGGGAGAAAAGTGTTTATTCAGCTTACACTTCCACATTGCTGTTCATCACCAAAGGAAGTCAGGACTGGAACCCAAGCAGGTCAGGAAACAGGAGCTGATGCAGAGGCCATGGAGGGATGTTACTTACTGGATTGCTGCCCTTGCCTTTCTCAGCCTGCTTTCTTATAGAACCCAGGTCTATCAGCCCAGGGATGGCACCACCCACAATGGAGTGGGCCCTCCCCCCTTGATCAGTAGTTGAAAAAATGCCTTATAGCTGGATCTCATGGAGGCATTTTCTCAACTGAGGCTCCTTTCTTTGTGATAACTCCAGCTTGTGTCAAGTTGACACAAAACCAGCCAGTACACACATACCTGGCAGCAGTGTCCACAGTGGCTGAAGGAGGATACCACCCAAGTGCCTACCGGACAAGTGGCTAAGTACAATGTGCTACAGACACCATCCGCTTCATGCGGCCTCCTAAAGGAACGCCATTGTGACCCAGCCTACCACATGAATGAAGCTTGAGGTTATGATGCTGGGTGACAGAAACTCAGTCACACCATGACAAACACTGGGGGATTCCTCTAAAGAGGGGTAGCTAGAGCTGGCAAATAGAGGAAGATGGGAAGGGGAATGGCAGTTGCTGGTGCTGAGGGTGGGCTAGTTGATGTGACAAAGTGTGGAGCTTCAGTGTGAGAGGTAGAGTCCTGTGGGTGGAGGGTGGAGGCCCAGCACTGTGTATGCACCTAACAATGCTCAACTAGCTAAACATGGATATAGTATATTTGATTGTTCAGGCCAACATGTGCTGTCTTGTGGCCGTGACTACATTAAAATCTGACAAAGGCAACTTACAAAAGGAAAAGGGGGTCTTTCGTCTCATGGTTTGAAGGTGTGCAGTCCGTCTTGGTGGGGAAGGCAAGGTGGGTAGAAATGTGACGTGACTGGTCATGCTGTGTCTGTAGTCAAGGAGCAAAAGAATTCCGGTAGTGCCCAGTGTTTTTATCAACTTGGAACCCTGGCCTGCGGATAGAACTGCCTACATTTAGGGTGGGCCTTCCCTCTTCAGTTAAGCCTTGATAGAAAACTCCCACGGATACATCCGCAGCCATGTTTCCTAGGTGACTCCAAATCCAGTCAAGGTGACAGTGGGGACAAACGTCATCGGGTCCTTTCCAGAAGGCTGGGTTTCAGCATAGACTTGGGCAGGTATAGTGGGGAGGCTCACGGGCCTCTGAGCAAAGAGCAGAACAATACAGTGGAATCCCTCTCATACATGTCATGTCCATAGAACTGAGACTCCCTACCGTGTAGTGCTGGGGTCTTCTGAGGTCCCCAAAGCCCCAGTACTCAGTGGGTTAGCATAGTCCTTTCTGGAGGTGGGTCTCTGACCCACAAGTCTTCAATTACTTATGTCATTTACTGGGTGCTTCAAGTTACTAAGCCACCCCTGGGAATATGCTCAGGAGCTGACATTATCGGGGACCCTATAGTTTGTGAGATTTATCCTGATTACAGCAAGGTGCATGGTACCAGCATTCCCAGATGGTATGACTGACTCCATTCTGATGTTGCATTCCATCTGGTCCCTCCTACCCTATCTGTCAGGCCTATGTGGTCATGGTTTGGCTCTGTCATACATGTACCTCTAGGGAGTGTCTGAATTTAGTCTCTCTTTTGCACTAATTTGAATAGAATGTGATCCAAGCTTCCAGCTTGTTTTTCAGATGCCAAATGGCACTGGCTGGCACAGTTGTACCCCTCCTGCCAGCAGCTGTCTCACAGATGGGGACTAGGCAGTGGAGGGTAGACCCTTGCTTCGGGAAGTATTTATTGATCTCCTCAGTGGTGCCTAGCCTTGGAGTGACACCCCATTTCATTTCCTAAAGAAACAATTTAAAACACACACCCCATAGGGCTGCCAGAAAGTCCTTGTGGCATAGGGAAGCAGGAAGCCTTTGCTACGTTCTCCCTGCAGGATTGACCTGAGGCTCGGAGGTGAGCAACTCAGTGTCCTCATTTTATAGCTTAGTGGAGGATCTGGGCCTTTGGTGACTAGTCTAAGGTGGTGGCACTAGGAGGACCAGAGAGCTGTGGTGTGACCCTGGGAAGCTTAGTGTTGCTTCTCCCAACTAGGGGCTTCCTCAATCCAGTAACACTTGGTCTCCTATATGGAAACGGTTCTGAATTGTGCTGTGTACAGAGTTAACTTGGTGAGCATGTTAGGTGTCACATCTAAAAACAACACAAAATCCCCCAAATCAGACAAAAATAGGAAGCCTGAATTAGTGATCCAGAAAAATCTGTAAGACATCTCAGAAAAACTGGATTTAAAAAAAAGGAAAAGGAAATACTCTTAATAGAACAAGGGAACAATGAGGAAGGAAGACAGAGGGGCCAAGAGGCCTCAGAATTAGAGGTTTTCCCAAGAGAGAAACAACATTTGAAATGAAGCACTTGCCACCATTGAGAAGCATGTCCCAGCATTTAAGACCCCCCTATCCTCCCCCACCTGAGAGCCTGACCACCCGGGGGCCAGTAGTGTGGCTTTGGCTGGGACTGTGTTTAAACACTGGCATATTTGTTGTTCTGGGAATTGAATCAAAATTGAGACGCTCCTCTGAGAAGACCTAGCCTGCTATAATTGGCCTGTGCAATTTTCTGCTCACAGCCTCTATTCATCTCCTGTGTGCAGCCCACTCCATCTGGGGCCAGAGCGTGGCTTCCCCACCAAACACCACCTGAGCATGCTCCCCGAGACCTGTGGCAGAAACAGGAGGGGAGGTGAATGTGTGAATTCAGAGGGATTTCACGATGCTCATGAATTCAGAGAAAGGGGAAGCATTTTCAAAGTGTTGCCAATCCACGGCATAGAAGGTGCAGAGCGCCTTATTCCTGTGGATTTGCTGAGCTGGCAGAGACAGCACTCTGGATCAGAGGGAGGAGGTGGTCCTTGCAGAGAGTCGGGGCTTACGAGGACCTTCTCGCATAGCATGGGAAATACAGGGCTGGAAAGATACTCCTGAGGGTGGGCAACAAAGCTACAGAGAGATAGGGCTAGAGTCAGGTCCAGCAAGCCTGCCCCTGATGCAAGGGCATAGCCTTCTACCAGTCTAGCAGAACCTTTAATGCCACTGCTTCATGACACTGGCAAGCTCCCCTTGTTTATTATGGGTGGATAATTGTTATAGAAACAGCCCCTCGCCAGAGGCTGCTTCATGGAAGCCAGAGTAGAATTCCCTCTGGTTCTGAAATAATCCAGCCACTGTTTGAATTATCTTAAAGAACCAGACAGCACCCTCACAGTGGTTTTCCCCTCACTGCAGCTTTGCTTGCTCTGTGCTGGCAGCTGCTAGTCTCCCAGGCTGCCCTGGTTGCTCAGAGCCCACTTGAATTGAAGAGGAGGCTTGCTCTGACCCTAGGAATTCGGGGCTCCAGGGTGCTGAGCTCAGCTTCCTGCCCTCAGGGCCCAGAGGGCAGAGCATCCTGGGGGGAGGGTCTCTCTGGCTTAATTCCCAGCGTCCAGGTGAGGTTGGGGGCTTTGCACAGTAAGCATAGAGTGTAGGGAGTCCTGAGAAGAGACAGCCATCTACCAGGAAGATGGAGAGAGCAGAAAAGCATCATTCCAGATGGGTGAACTGGGGTTCAGGGGGTGCAGCAGCATGGTGGAGCTTTCTTCCTGACTTACCAACACAGTCACATGTGTGTACACACACACACACACACACACACACACACACAGTATAAAATATTATCCCAAGCCTGATGGTGTTGCTGAAGAGAAGGGAGGGCTCAGTGATGGAACCCTTGCCTCAGACAGTTTCATCCCACCACCACCAAAAAAAAAAAAAAAAGTATTATTCTTCAAAATGCAAGTGTGCTAATTGCCCCTGGGAGAGATATCAGCCTCTAGTTAACACCTCAGGAACTGACACTTTTGGAAGATGAGAGCAGCTGAGTTGTCTGGGTAGGGAGGGAAACAGCCGCGGGAAGGCCGCTGACAATTCTGCCCAGTGGCCCTGGTTCTCCCACACCCCTCCCGTGGGTACAGACTCCAGTTTGTGCGGGAACACAGAGGGCCCTGCGCAGGAGGGAAGGCTCACTTGGGAGGGGAAAGCAGCCTGTCTCAGAGAACACTTGGTTTTTGCCACCCCCCTGCCCAGCTCATTCTGAACACACAAGAGGTAGTGGATAAATGCTATCTGAATAATACCCAACTGCTCCCTCTCTGGAGGCAAGAAAGCCAGCAGCCAGGAAAGCTGGCTGACTTCACTCTATCCAAACAAACAAGCTACAACAGAGAGTAGTTTAAGGGAGAAGGGCTGGGGACATGAAAACAAAGGCTCATGTAAAACAAAGGGGGAAGAATGCCTTAGTAATCTCAGGGTAGCAGAGGCAGAGACAGGAGACTCCCTGGGGTTCACTGGCCAACAGTGAGAGACTCTATCTCAAGAAACAGGGTAGCCAGGGGCCAGCAAGAAGGCTCAGCAGGTAAAGGCACTTGCTGCCAAGTCTGTCCATTCAAGTCCTGAAACCTTCATGGTATAGAGTGAGAAAGGACCCCCTCGATTGGCTTTGACCAACTCCACAGGTGTGCTGTCACAACGCATGTTTTCAAAAAGGCAGCCGGTTCCCTGGGAATGGTATCATACCTGGGGTTGGCCTTCTGAACTCCATGTGCACGTTTACATCTGCAAGCACAAGTGCACGCATGCATACATGTACACACACAGTCACACAGGCCCCAGTCTGGAGGTGGGAGAGAAGGCAGCAGGGACAGAAAGGATAAGAAAAAGGTCTAGACGTGATGGCATCATGTGCCTTTAACCCCAGCATTGGAGAGGACAGCCAAAGCTACATATGAGATCTTGGTTTTTCGTTTGTTTGTTTGTGTTTTGCAGACTGGGTCTCACTATGTAGCCCTGGCTGGCCTGGAACTCATTCTGTAGACCAGGCTACTCTCAAACTCACTGAGATCAGCCTGCCTCTGCCTCCCTAGTGCTGGGATTAAAGGTGTATTCCTTTATGCTCAATGAGACCTTGTCTTTTAAAAAATTAAAAAAGTAAGAAAATTAATATGCTAAAATGACAAACCTGCCTGGTTTTAATTTTTTTAGTTGTTACAGACAGATGATTGACTGACTTACTGACTGATACAAATTATGTATGTATAAGTTTTTGAATATTCGGAACAATTTTGTTTTATCACTTTCATTATAATAGAAAAATAGCTCCTCCATCACCATGAAGGATGAGGTTTTATTTGTAGCTGTTTGGTTTTCACTGATACAGTCTGGATCTTTTCATTTGATATAAAAGAATCATACAGTCTGGATCTTTGTGTCCAACTGTTACCTGATTCTTTTATAGCTGCTGTTGAAACGTAATTTCTTTTATATTATTATATTTTGTGGCTCTGTTCATGTCAGTGGTGTAAACCAAACCCTGCCCTTTTCTCTTTGGGAATGAGTTTTCTGGTACCACAGTCCTCCTCCTCCACCCTCTGGCTCTGGAACCTTTTATTTGATTCTGTTGGGACCAGCTGAGCTACCACACATTTGAGGGGTGTTTCTCTCTTGCTGCTTGGCCCAGAGCTTCTGCTTGGAAAAAAAAGTCACAGCCCCACCAAGTGAAGGAACAGAGAGGATGTCATGCTGACCCCAAAAAGGGCAGACCCACCTTCTTCCACATGTGGCTCTGTAGTTACAAATGTGGCCACAGGGCCATGTCACCAGCTTTACACTCTTGCTCAGAGCAGGAAAAACCCTGAGCAAGATCTGACAAGATGTCTCACTGGCAAAGGTGCTTGCGGCTAAACGTGATGATCTGAGTTCCAATCTGGGAACTCATATCATGTGAAGAAAGAACTGACTCCTGCATTCAGCCCTCTGACCTCCACACTTGAGCTGTGGTGTACCCCACAACACACAAGATAAATAATAAAGGTGTGGTTTTATTTTAATTTTTAAGAAGAAATCCTGAGGGGCTGGAGAAATAGCTCCTTGATTAAAACCACTTGGTACTTTTACAGAGGACCTGAGTTCAGTTCCCAGCACCCACATCAGGCAAGTCACAGTCATTTGTGACTCCACCTCTAGGGGATCCAACACCCACTTCTGGCCTCCAAAAGCACCTACACTCACATGCCTACATGTATGCGTGTGCACTCGGGCTTTCACACACACATACACACACACACACAATACCATGTTAATGGCATGACGACCCTTTGTTTTCTTGCCATGCTCTTTGCAGGAACCAGTCTGCCAGGCCCAGCTGAAAAAGAAAAAGCCCTAGGGATTGTAGGAGGGAAAGCCACACTGCAAATACAGCTTCTGGGTCACTGAATTGGGGAAAGTCGGCTTTACCGTGGCTTTGCTTTTTTAAGATTCATTTCTTTTTATTTGTGTGTGCTTGTGGGCTGTGTGTGCCTGTTTCAGTGTGTGTGTGTGTGTGTGTGTGTGTGTGTGTGTGTGTGCGTGCAGGAGCCCTAGGAGGCTAAAGGGTGTTGGATTCCTTAGACCTGAAGTTACAGGCAGTCGTGAGCCACCTGAGAACTAAAACTTGGTCCTCTTGCTCTTCTGAACCATCTCTCCAGTCCCTCCCTGTGGCTTTTCATACCCAGTTTATCAACACAGAAACCTAGCTACATGATACTGTCCAACAGCCTCAGGAATAACATGGCTTCCTCCAGCTGTGTGATGCCCGGGCCTTGCCCCTTCCTCCCTCTAGCCCCAGTTTAGCTCATCTTCATCTCTGCACTTCCCACTGTCAAAGACCTGGCTCCTGGTGGCTGGCTGGGGACAGCAATGTGTCAGTGGGTCACCTCTTCTCCTATCTTGCTCTACTTACAAAAAAAGAAAGAAAGGAAACATTTCAATTATGCATTCCTTCCCTCTCCTGCACTATTCGCTTCTCTCCCTGAAGCCACATCCAGATTCAGCATTCCAGCCAGACACTCAGCTCCCCGCATGGGGACCTGCCATGCAGCCCAAGGATTGGATAACATCAACATTCAATCACGGACCTGTTATGCTTTCACTTTAATCAGAGGAATGCATGTGGTTTAGAAGAGAAAAAAAAGAAAAGAAAAAAAGCCAATTGTTTGGCCAAGTGTCGGCCAGTAGAGGAAGCTGCACACCAGGCCTCCCTCACCTAGCCTGCGGTGGCTGGCTGGCGCTCACGTGCTGGGTCTTGTCATGCTCCTTGCGATTCATCAACACAAGATGCCCGTTCTTGACTCATGCTGTGAGAGGTGAGGAGCTGCCTGACTCTGTTTCCTCTCTCGCCTCCTAGGTTTTGATCACTTTAATATTTTTAGCACTTTAATTACATTTGTAACTTCATGCGATATCGCCTCCTCACCCACTTCCATATACTGTACCCCCACCCCGGCCCCGGCTCCCTCCCTACCCCCCAATGCTCACTTACCTACCATTAATCTTCCAAGCTCAATGATTTGGACCCAAGTCCTAATTTACAGAGGTGCCCGAGTGACACCATGCAAAGATGGGTTTATTTATTACTTACAGATGATGAGGGACGGGGCCACCAGGCTGCCAAGGGACGGTACCGGCCACAGTGGTTTGGCTACCTTGAGTATTTCCAGCAGATCTTGGACCTTCACATGGAGTTCTTGTCTGGCACCTGGGCTGCTGTGACAGATGTGATGGAGTTCTTCATGTGGCTTCTCATCCTGAAGGTTGGGATGGGGGCTCTGGGTGGTTCCTGTTGTCTCAGAACTTCCCGCCCACCAGGAGATAGGCAGGTACAGATGTGGTCATGGTACAGCAAGGTTCTATGCCTAACAGTGGAGAGAAAGATGAGGCTTTGTCTCTCTGGAAAGTTCTAGATAAAAGTGATCTCCCACTAGTGAAGTAAGAGCTCAGTGGGAGATTTGAAGGTTAAAAAAAAAAAAATAGAATAGTTTAGTATGATTAAAGGGAAACATCTGTGATTGGCTGTAAGGTATGGGGAGGCTGGCAGGAGGCAGGGCTGTGATGGTTAGCTTGTCTGGTAGCTTCTGGGGAACCAGAGCTGAGCTCACTCACTCATTCAGTCAGTCTGTCTGTCTCTCTTTGTGTATGTGTGTATGTATATATACATATATGTATGTATGTGTGTGCATGTGTGTACATATGTGTATGCATGTATGTGCATGCTCAAGTCAGATTAGGGCAAACCATCGCCCCCCTACCATAACAGGTAGACCTTTAAAATGACCACAGCATAAAAAGGACCATATTGTCGCAGGCCAGTTCCTGTTGCTTTCGAGGCTGGGTCAGCCTGGAGCTTGTACAGCAGGCAGAACATCCTCCTTGAAGACACAAGCCCATGTTTTGTTCGCTGTACTTTTCTCTGTTCTGTCGACCACTCACATAGTGGATTCCTCGCAAAGTTTGGGGATAGCTCAGGCACAGCCTTGCCCTTGGAGAGCTAAGCATCCTAGTCAAAAGAATGGACAAAGCTGTACATGAAAACACACACCTTTAATCCACACACTCAAGAGGCAGAGACAGGCAGATCTCGGAGTTTGAGGTCAGCCTGGTCTCCATAGCAAAGTCCTGGCCAACCAGAGGAGCTACACAGTGAGACCCTGTCTCAAAGGAAATAGAGACAGAGACAGATACATGGGGCATCAGGCGTGGGAGGCCGGGGGCAGACAGGTAAACAATAGACAAGCATGAACTCCAGCCCAGTGATGACTTGCCCCAGTCCTTGGAAGCATAGCAAAGGGGCCTTGATTCTGCAAGATCTGGCATGAACAACTTCCCGGGGAATGTGGATGTTCTATGGGAGACCTGGTTGCAGACACTACAAGTATTAGGAACAGCATGTACAAAGGCCAGATGGCCCCATCCCCTTTATTTGTGGGATAAGGGGCAAAGAGCATCGGGCAAGCCAGTGAAGTCAGTGAGACACACCAGGAACACAGAGATATGTAACCCAGGTCATACCAGCTAAGCAATGGGCAGACTGGAGCTCTCAGCCTCCCTTCCTCCAACAGTCCTTGCCAACAGTCACTTCCCCAGACTGTGCCCTTCCTTCCCCCCCAGAGCCTGGGCAATTACCACCTGCTCCTGCCACAGCCGTTTAGGAAATGCTGTGATTAGTGATTGTTATTGTGGTAATTAAAATTCCCCGGGAACAGCTTGGCTAATATCCACCAATATCTACAGTCAGGTTGGCCATGAGCTGAAATGGTAACGAAAACCTAGAAACCCAGCACAAAGCAGTGGTAGCGGGGAGCATTAAATGCAGCCAGACACCCCCACAAGCACCATGACAGCAGCCTGGGTCTTTTCTCATTAAGTGGCATTTTCAAGGCTGGCTGCTTTGCTGGCCTTATCACAACAAACCACACGTGGGGAGCAGAACACAGCTGTACAGCGACACTCAGCTTCCTAAGAGGGGAGTGTTCTCCCATCTGTGGGCCTCACCCAGGGTGGCGGTTAGATGCAAGGAGGGCTTGTCCTGACTCTCTCCTTGGGAAGGGGCCTGGTGGCACTGCAGTGAGTGATGGGTCTGGACAGAAGGCACATGACTGGAAGCCATTGTTGGGCAGGCTGTAGAGTCTGGGTGCAGGGGGACAAGAGAAGGTCAGGAGGTGCATGGTCAGGCCCGGATGGGATTGCTGCTCAGAACTGGGCCCAGATTGTATCCCACCACTCCCTTTGCCAGGCCTGCTCAGCCATGTGAAAGGCGATTCTCAAAACACTGGCACGGTGTGTTTGGTGGGCATGTGCGCAGGCACACCTCCTGTGCTGAGTGATAAATCTGTGCTCCAGACCCTCCGATGGGGTGGGGAGCTCGGGAATTGCCTCTCCCCACACTAGTCCAGTATCCTGACCGCTCTGAGTGACAGGATAAGCCATGGGGCTACCCACCTAGATGACAGAATCTCTCAAGTCTGGCTGGCTTCAGGCTTGCCCACTGAGTCCTGGGGTGACACAAGCCTGGCTGGCCTAGGGGCTTGTGCATGTGGGCATAGATGCCAGGATAAAGTTAATAAGGTTTGTATAGAGTTTTGTGGGGTTGAATAACCCCCAAAGGAGGTAGACTCCCTGACACTTGCTACTCAGCTTTGGATCACATCTTCACAAAGCCCTTTATTGGTGAGGGAGGTGGGGTGGATATGCATCATTGTGCTAGATGGTTAGGCTGAAGCATGGGCTCCGATGGCTGTGCCGTGCCAGGGAGCAGAAAGGGCAGGAGTGGGTACCACGAGAGAGATGCCCAGAGGCTTGCTAGACGCTTCTTCTAATCGCTCTTTGAAATTGAAATAATGATTCCATTTGGCCAACAAGAACAATAAGAAACCACCAGGCCGCTTCCTAGTCTGGGAACAGAGCACAGTGACAGAGCACTTATCTGGCATACCAGACCACTTCCTCAGGAAGGTGACTGGCCCTGCAGGTTGGGATATGTTCCAGAAAAGTACTCACGCCATCAGTTCCGTTGTTTAACTGAGTAGCAGTTAATCAGTGTCAATGTGTGTTGAAGTGTGTTAGGAGTTTGAAGGACCGGGATGAGCAGACAACCATGGTTCTCCTTCCTGGATGAGAGAGAGGGGGAGACAGTTGCAAATTAAGGACCAGCCAAGCGGTACAGGCAACCCAAGTGTCTATGGGCACATGAACATTTGCTATACAGAACACTGTGGGATGCACACACACAGTAGGACCATTACCAGCCTTGCACACACACAGTAGGACCATTACCAGCCTCAAATGGAAGACCGCAGCATGCACAGGCTACCACTAGTTGCTTCCACTAACAGAAGATAGGTGAAAGAAGCAGACTCCAGGAGAGAAAGTAACGGGTGATGCCAGGGGCTCAATGGCAAAGGGTGGGACAGCAGGGTGACTCTGTTGTCCAACTTGCAGCACCTACATTTGGTGACCTCAGGACCTGGCAGGTGTACAGACGTCAGGGCACCTAACCCGAGGTTATGTATGGCTCTGTATGTTTCTGTGTACGTGGTGGATGTTCTCCTTCCTGGGGCATCTCATCTGGATGTATATGTGTGCCTTAGATCTTGGAAATGATCAGAGGAGTGTATTGTGAAGAGACCCGCCCTGCTCCCAGGAGTAAGACAGTGGGAACAGTCCCAGTATCCTCAGCAGAGACCGGGTTCATCAGTCTGAACCTGAACACAGCCCACCGGATTCTGGAGGAGGCAGACAGACACTGTAGTGTTGGAGACCATTTCTTATTAACACAGAGTAGTTGTCATGACACATGGTGGGAAAGGGGCCAACCTGGACATATAAGACTAAACAATATAGTGCTCTGATTGTAGGCAAGTAGCTGAACTTGTTGAAGCCTTGATTTTCCTGTGTGGAAAATGGGAATTGATAGCAAAGCTTCCTTGAGGAACTGTTGAATTATACGCCCTGGGAAGAAGCCTTGCCATTCTTGCACATTGTGGCTTTTAGACCAGTGTGTTCGATACTATCTTAGTCTGTTTCCTGTTATGAAAATGGAATAGTTGAAAGGGTGCAGAGGTTTCTTTGGCTCCCTTCTAGGCACTGGGGGTTCCTAGAGCTACAGTACCTGTAGTGGCAAGACTTGTCTTTACATTTTTGTTTCTTTACCTTGTGTACAGGGTGCATAGAGAGGAAAGAAGGCAAGTTGTCTGAGTTGGTCCTCTCCTTCCATTGTGGGACATGTTACGTGTAGTTCCCAACCATGTAGGTGCTGGGAATTGAACCTGAGTTCTCTCCCAGAGTAGGAAGTTCCCAGTCCAGAAAAAAATCAAAATGCAGGAGGTTTTCTCATGGGGTCTCCACAGAACATTGTCCCCTGTGCCTGTGCTGTGTCAGGGACCGAGCTCAGGTTAGACCCAGTGGCAGAGTGCTTGCTGAGCACCCTTAAGGCTTTGGGTTCCATCTGCCAGTGCCACCTAGGAAACAAAACCACAACAGGGACATCGAAAGCCAGGCCCTCTGCCCAGGGAGCAGTAGTCAAGAGATGTACGCAAGGCTTCTGCTGTGGACCCCGAAGTCCCATGGCCCACAGTCTAGAGCATAAGGAGACCCCTTGTCTACCTAGAGAGCTGGCTGTACTTCCCTCAGTAAGTGTGAGGTGTGGACAGCTTATTATTAGAGTTGAATTTCTGCAGCAGGTGATAGGGTGGGAAGGGAAGAGGGTAGGGGTATAAGAGTAAGGATGGGGTGGGGAGTGAGGGGTGCAGGGTGAGGATGGGGTGGGGTGGAAAATAAGGGGGTACAGGGTAAGAATAGGGTAAGGTACAGGTAAAAATGGAGTTGGGATACAGAGCGTGTGTGTGTGTGTGTGTGTGTGTGTGTGTGTGTAATGGGCACACATGCCCATTCATGCCCAGAGAGGGGTGTCTAGAAAGCTAGCCAGGCAGATTCTAAGTAGGTAACATGGTCCTACTTTTGTCCTATTGGAGAATGCTGTTCACATTTGTACATTCAAAGCTCAGAGAAGTCCTACCATGACATCTTAGTTCATCCTAGGGCTTCCCAAATGTACATGATCTGGGATGCTGTGCGTGCTCTCTGTCTCTCTCTTTCCTCCTCCCCCTCCCTCTCTCAGCCTTTATTTTAATAGGTCACAGTGTCAATATGCTACCGTGGATGTTTGGGGAATAAGAAGCCACACACTGCCTTCACAGTCAGCTGACACTGGAATTTGAGTTCTTCGTTGTAAATAGGTTATTTGGCCCATAGATGATAATAGCTCTATTCATGCTTGTCACATAGGGTGACAGTAACAATTACAGCCATGTCATCTATGGGTGGCTGTCCTGCACCCAGGGCAAGGCTGTGAGGTTTTAAGTCCACTCATGGGTCTGATCCTCCTGGCCACTCCATGAGACGGCACCACCCCAGACATGCCTGGTGGTGGGGGAGCTGAAGATTCAGATCTGTGTGTCCACATCACACAACAGCTGGGTAGTGACTTCAGCATTGACTCTGAATGTCTGCGTGGCACCTACTACTGAATGTTCTCTCAGAAGGTGACCCCAGCCCTCCTTCCCTCCCCCACTTCCTTACTCAATACCCTGAGCACATTCCCTTCCTAGGAAAAGAGATTATGCAGCCCTTGGCTGTTTCTGAAGTAGGCATTAAGGGTTTTGGGGAGCCTTATCTCAGTTACTGCTCTGAATTCTAATCTGAGGCTCTCGAGCACAGAAACCCTATAGGGAAAGCTCCCAGATATTGTGATATGGCCTAGTCTGGCTGTTCCTTAAGCCCCATCTCCACCCCTGTAACCCTTCCCAGAGCTCTAGGGGAAGAAGGCACCTGCTGCATGCTGTATCTGGTGCTGGACACTCCCAGCCCACAGGAATTATTTCACCAATGAGGTGAGCAAAGCTCAGAGAGGCTTATGTTCACCCAGTGCACATGAAGCTGCAGTTCATTCTATCTTGATCAAACAGCAACTCGATTCATTTGACTCTTCTGCCCTTGATTCCTCCGATAGGAGCAAGAAAGGAGAGCCAGGGTGGCCATCCTGGAAATGACAGGGCTCAGAGGGATTCCTAGAGGGTTCCTGGCTGTCATTCCTATTCTGGACAAGAGTAGACACACTCAACTTTTAGGGATCCACCCAGCTTTCTGAGGTACCCTTCTCAACCAACCCTGGGGTGAATCTCTTCCCTTCTTCCTAAATCAGATCTTCTCCAAGGGGAAGAGATAGGACACAGTCAGTGTTATCTGCCCATCTCCTGTACCAGCTTTGAGAGGCCCTATTAGCAGTGTGGAATAGAGGGGTCTCATGGGAAGACCAGGGCCTCAAAAGCACAAAACTGAAGCATGGAAGAAGGAAGAGACAGTGGTTGTACTCTGGAGACAACCACAGCAAGCTTGAGACACTGTAGTATTACCGGTCTTCTCTGCTGAGGGACAGTGATAGAAGCCAGAGGGACACTGGCTTAGAAAAGTGAAGGACCAGGAACACTCTCCTTGAGAAACTGGGGCCTAGGCATGGGATCATGGGAGGCTCCAGGACTGGCAGGCACCAGATGAGCTGCTCACAGCTGCTTGAGACTGGATAGGTCTGTCCTTTTCAGCCTTAGCCTCAGACTCCATAGACGGAGAAGGTGCAGGTGAGGCAGCTGGCAAAGGGATCCCAGCCCAGGTGAATGGAAATGGGTCAGCTGCTAAGCATCTGTGTGCTGGAGGTGGGGAAGGATCAGGCTGGGCAGGAGGTAGCTAGGCAGGCTCTTGGATTCTGGTGGGTGATGATGAGACAGCACAGTAGCCATGGATGGACGGGTGGCTGGATGATGTTCATAACATTCCTTACAGGCTCTAAGGTGCTACCCTACTGTGATCCCACTGTGCAGAGAGAAGCAAGAGAAGGTGATAAAATAGATGTGGAGGTGAGCTGGGCATGGCAGTGCACACAAGTCTTATAGAACTTGTGATGTGAAAGCAAGAGAACGGGTTGCTCCAGACCAGCCTAGGCTATAACAGGACCACAGATGAATGGATGGATGGGTGGGTGAGTGGGTAGATGGATGGGTGAGTGGATGGATGGATGGATGGATGAATGGATGGATGGATGGATGGATGGATGGATGGATGGATGGATGAGTGGATGGATGGATGGACGGATGGATAGATGGATGGATGGATGGATGGATGGATGAGTGGATGGATGAGTGGATGGATGGATGGATGGATGCATGGATGGATGCATGGATGGATGCATAGATGCATGGATGGATGGATAGACAGATGGATGGATGAATGGATGCATGGATGGATGGATAGATGGATGGGTGGATGAACGGATGGATGGTGGATGGGCGGATGATGGATGGGTGGATGGATGGATGAACGGATGGACGGACAGACGGATGGATGGATGGATGGATGGATAGAGAGTTCATAGGACCTACTGCAGTGTGTCTATCCTGAGTCAACTCTAGCCCATTGGCTGACTGAGGAGAATTCTCATTTGTACTCTGCCCTGCATCTCACTTTCTTGTCCATGACTGATAAGTAGGAAGTGAGGAACAATAGGCCTGTACAGAGAATACCACACAGGGAAGGGAGGCAGTGCAACTTTCTGTACTCTAAGCACATGTCTCTCCTTCACAGGTCTGGAAGAGGTCAGGGGCGTGGTTCTACAAAGGGCTCCCCAAGTACATCTTGCCCCTGAAAACCCCTGGCCAGGCTGATGATCCCCACTTCCGCCCTCTGCCTGTGGAGCCCACAGAACCACAGCCTCAGACTGCTGAAGCCAGCCGTGTTTACACATGGGCCCGAGGGAGAGGTAAGAATCCTGTGCCCTCCATGGGGCTCCTGTAGTCCTCTGCCCTTGCGTGTTCCTGAGCAGAGCGCATCTCGGACCTCAAACACAGAGTGATTTCTCACTCTACAGAGACAAAGCCCAAGGGCCCTTAGGGAACTGCTTGCCCAGTAGGACAGTAACTGGGGATGGGGCAGGAGCAGTACTGTGGCTCTGCATGAATAGACTGTGTTGTGTCAGCTTACAGTGCTGAGGATGGAACCCAGGTCGGTCCTTGCACATACTAGGCAAGCATCTTCCCAGTAAGCTGTCGCCAGCCCTTGGTCAGTTGGCAAGGGTTTTCAGATCATCTCTCCGGCAGGCTTGTGGCACCTCACCTGTTTTATTTCTCAGGAAAAGGAGGCCCTGGGTCCTAATGAGCAGGGTAACTTGGTATCTGTGGTGACTATCCAGAGGTGGGCGTGTGCCCCACTGTGACTAGCAGCCACTGCTCTCTGTGCTATAGAGGACTCTGCTGCTCCTGTGGTTCTGGTTTTCATGTCAAAGTTCCTGGTCTCACACAAGCAGCAGGAGGTTCCCAGAGTGGATAAGATATTCAATAGCACACTATCTTAGAGCCACATAGCCTGAGGCCCAGGGTGCAGGGCCAGAGCTTCTTCTACCCTGTAGTAGCCACACTTCACAGGGACCAAAAGGGTGACGGGGAAGTCATTTGCTGGTGGCTTGTCTCAGAAGAGGTAGCCTCAAGATCACAGGCCTGGCAGCGTCTTTGGCAGGGATTTGAGAGGTGACCCGACTCTTCATGTTCCGTGTGCTGTTTATTCCTTATCAAAAGGGTAACACGTGTTTGTGATAGAAAAGTAAAGGTCACCAAGCAGCAGGCCCCAGCAGATGAGACCCCTGTGAGTCACCCTGGCAAACAGAACCGTGTTAGGTACTGGCTGTCCCTTCGAAGGTAATTTTCATCCACGTGTCACTTGGCACTTCCACAGCTGTCCCACTTCACAGCTGTGCCTCCCTCCATCCTGGTGCCTGCAGCTCTTCCTGGCATGACTCAGACCCATGTCTAGCTTTTCCTGACGTCACAAACAAGTGTGTGGGGTGCAAGGCTGAATCCAGGTGAGGACCTGGCCTGTGGAGTCCTTATCTGTAATGGGGGGGGGGTGTCAAAGGGGAATGGCCCACTTAGGACACTGCCTCACAGGGATGTCATAGCCACTAAGCATGACTATCTTTCATCCTGTCCCTCTTTCTGGGCACATCCTTATCCCACAGTCTAAAGAAAGTCTGAGGTCTGTGATCTTAGAAACAGAAGCTAATGGGCCAGCAGATTCAGATGGTTGCCAGGAACGGCCATGAAGAGGCCTGCGGCAGTGTGAGCAACTGGGACCCGAGTGTCCACTGTACGGATCCTCACTACCCACCTGCTCCCAACCAGTGCATCCGCACACATCCACGGGCAAACACGCTCACACATGTTCAAATGCATGTAGATTGGCACATATGCTCACACACACACTCACCAGCAGACACACCTGTACCCGGGCTCCCGGCACCTCCTCAGCTGTGGAGGACTACACACTTGGAATCGGCAGGCGGCCTAGAGGCTCTCCTTCCGAGGTATTGAGGTGCAGAGCCCTCAGGCCTGTTGGAGCCATATGGTCCCTAAGTGACTTGATGCATGGGCAGCAAGGCAGGGAGGGACAGCTGCTGGTGTCATCTGTGGGACACGTGTACCCACACCAAGGGAGGCCACTGGGGTATGTAGAGCCAGGGTGGACAGAACTTGGAAGACGAGCTAGTGGCTGTGGCAAAGGAAAGCCAAAGAAAGAAGGGCAGCAGAGTCACGTCGGTGCAGAAACCTCAGGGCAGGGTCGGCTAGCAGAGCGGCAAAGAACCAGAGAGTGTGGGCTCTTCAACTGCCACTGCCTGGTGCTGAGCACCTTCTGTGTCCTCTCGAGTCTCTGCTTTCCAGCTGAGGGCAGTCCCCTGGCTGCCCCAGGTCTGACCATGTCCTCACAGGGCACAGCTCTGGCTACTTTACCCGTATGAGACTGGACAAGCTTGTGTGTGGGAACTATTCTTATCTAGGGACAGTCTTGAGCTACAGACTGTGATGAGGGGTCTTCCAATCACTCCCTACATGGCTGCTCATGAAGCCTCAAGGTCCATGGTAGCTCGGTCACACCTGCCTCAAGGAATCCTGGGAGCTGGCAGTCTGCTGATCCGGCCCCTGTGTAGCTGCTGGACTCTAGGGAGCTGAGTCCCTCAGTAGGCAGCTGTGAGAGCGTAGCGTGGTCCGCCTCCATGTTCAGTCCCCATAGTGTTTGCCAGCCCTGAAAGTGACTTCCCCTCTCTCGTTCTCACCCACCATCAGGTGCCCAGGGGCTCAGCAGCTAGCTATGCTCATAGCTGTGGTGGTTACCCAAGGCACGCTAATGCACACAGCTGTCCCTGCACTCAGGGGTCAGAGTAGCCATCGTTGAGAGTACAATGAGAGTACCATTCTTACAACACTGAGACATTCTGTGGCAGGACCACATCTGTCCTCAGCGGGCTAGTACCTTAGCACATAGCACTTGGGATAGCATAGAAGAGATGTTCCAAGGATATGTGAGCAAGTGGGGGAGCCATGTCCCTGATTCTGAGACTGCAAAGGAGGCTGTGTGGGAGGAAGGGCAGTGCCGGGGAGATCATTACATCAAAGGGCCTCTGGTCCATGAACTGCTAGATGGACCCAAGAGATGTTGGGTGGCTAGTAAAACCAGCTGCTCTCACAAGGAAGCTCTCTTCCGGCCCCGGGCCTTGAGGGACTCCAGGTCACTGTCCCTTCCTACCCAAAGTTCTTCCCACAGGCATGGAGCTGAGGCCAGCATCATCTCACCAAGCCTCTGCCTGTGACCCTCTTCCCCACCTTTGTCCCCTCCCCACCCCAAGGCTTGGGTTCTAGCATCTATGCCTCCCACCCTCTCCTACTCACATGCTAGCTCTCCCTCATTCTTCTTCTTGTGACCTGTTGGAAGTGTAGGGGTAAGCAATAGAGATATAGTATGAATGATTTTGTTTTTAATCTGTGTGTGGGCATATGTGTATGCTCTGTGTGTGTGTAGGTACACACATGCTAGGAAGGCTAGAGGTGTCACTTCGCGGTGGGTTCTCTCCTTCCACCTTTATGTGGGTCTGGGAGATTGAACTCAAGCCACCAGATCTGTGCAGCAAGTGCAATGGGACACCTCACTGGCCCCAAGCTATGAACTTTTCAATATACACAGGGATCTAGGAGTTAATTGATGTTTGCAAGATAGGCGCCTTCCCATCTTCCTCCACATTTCTCTTTATTAATTTTTAATAGTATAAGAACACAAGTTAAATAATTCAGCAAGGAATGAAAACCAGTAACCTCTTCTATTTGTCCTTACACTATAGCCCTTGACCAGATGCCCACTGAATTTAAGCATTTAGGTTTGCTTTGCAACAAAAATAAAGCAGACTTGTCTGCGGATCTGCTGCTTTTCCAATTGTGTGCGTGTGTGCATGTGTGCATGCGTATATGCGTGTGTGTGTGTGTGTGTGTGTGTGTGTGTTTTGAGACAGTCTCACTATGTGGCCCTGCTTGTCTAGAACTCTCTGTATAGACCAGGCTAGCCTTGAAGTCACAGAGATTCAGCTGCCTCTGTCTCAAATGACTGGGGCAGCTACACAGGGACCAGATGTGCCAGGCCTGTCAGGAAAATGCTGTGGGCTCCTTCCAGGTCGTTGGATCTAGACTGTACTTCACTTCAGTGGGCGAATAAAACCCCTGAACAGTGACTCAATCACGTTTTCGTTGCTCTCTATCGATGGACTTTAATGTTTCTGGATTTTTGCCTTGAAATATTCTTTAGACCGATAATCTGCAAACTGAAGATCCTGTGTCTGGGGGCAGGGGGTCAGACCATGTAATGACCTAGTCACACCTAGTCATTTTCACTGTGGCAGTCGGGCTATCCATCTTTGCTGCCTGCGATCCTGCTGATGGTTATAACCACGGCCCGTCAATAGGGAGGAAACACCAGCGTTTCTATGCCCACATCTCAGTAGGTCTTCCTGCATCTGTTATTTATTGATTTTAATTCAGATGTCCTATCTTTCCACATTGTTTGTTGAAGCCAGGCACGATGGCAAATGCTTTCATCATGTCACAGATGCCTCTGGTTCAGGAGCTGCTAGGCAGGGGTTCTCAACCTCATACCACTGGAAAGCACAGATACTTGCATTATGATTTATAACAGTAGCAAAACTACAGTTATGAAGTAGCAACAAAAATTATGTTATGGTTGGAGAGAGTCACTACAGCATAAGGAACTGTATTAAAGGGCCACAGGATCAGGAAGGTTGAGAACCACGGTATTAGAGGGCCCTAGCATTTGGGAAGTAGAGGCAGGATTTTGTATAAAGTTCTAGTGAGTTACAGACTAGCCTGAGTTACAGAGTAAGCCCCTGTCTTAGAACAGTAACAAAAGAAAACCATATCAACTAAGAAAGCCCCGAAGCCATGTCTAATTAAAATTCAAACCAACCATCTTTATCATCCAATCATGGCTGGTAGTTTGGCTTTGGTCAGTTACATTTTGTCTTGCTGGTGGGTGGGATACACCCAGGCCCTTGAGTGAGCCAACATCCTCTGCCTCTCACTGTGCTCCAGCCATTATTAGATGTTTTTATTTTAGGTTGATTTTATGTGTCTGGGTGTTTTGCCTGCATGTATATCTGTGTACTGTGACTGTGCCTGGTGCCTACAGAAGTGAGGTCAGGTGTTAGATCCCAAGTAACTGGAGTTACAGACAGTCGTAAGCCATCATGTGGGTGCTGGGAACTGAATCCACATCCTCTGACAGCAGCCAGTGCTCTTAACCATCTCTCTGACCCCCTTATTGTTTCTAATTGGCACAGAAAAAGCAAGAAATAAGAAGCTATTCTCTAGTGTTAGAAAAGAACAAAAGGAATCCACCCTCTTTGCGGTCGATGTGTACACCAAGAACTCAGCCAATTCTAACCTAAAGGCACCGGGATTAACAGAGAAATTTAGACAAAGCAATTTAGCTGGCCGGTGGTGGCACACACCTTTACTCCCAATACTCAGGAGGCAGAGACAGTCAGATCTCTGAGTTCAAGGCCAGCCTGATCTACAGCATAAGTCCCTGGACAGCAAGACCTACACAGAGAAACCCTGTCTTGAAAAACTAAAAAGAACAATCGATTTAAAAGATCAATAGTTTTAATCCAGACTGACTAATTGAAGGTAGAAATGGGAAGACCTATTTGTGATGGCAATAAAAATTTATTTCATGCCTGGAAGGCAACTTTAAATGAGAATTATAGGAACCAGCACAGGGAAAATTAAAGTCTCATTGTGTTAGTATGCTTGGGCTGCCGTGACAAAATGGCCCAAACTGGGTGGCTTGAGCTACAGAGATTGATTTATTCCAGGTCTGGCTGGTAGAGCAAGATCAAGGCGCTGGTAAGATATATCTGGTGAGGGCTCTGTGCAGTGAGTGGCCACCTTGTTCAGCGTGTGCATGTGAAGACAGCAGGTAGGAAGCGCTCTCTCTCTCTCTCTCTCTCTCTCTCTCTCTCTCTCTCTCTCTCTCTCTCTCTCTCTCTCTCTCTCTGCTCAGAACAGTACTCATTTGTTGAATCAAGACTCCACCATCCGGCTTCATGTAATTCTTCCAAACACCTGGAGCTTAGGGCCTCAACATGGATTAAGGTTGGGGACACAAACTTTCTCAACCCATAATACTTTATCAAAGGATAAAAAAATAAGTACTGGGCAGAAAAGCAGGTAAAAACTTCAGTCCTGCCCGGAGTGTGACAGTGCTGCCTTTAATGCCAGTGTTTGGGAGGCCTCTGTGAGTTCAAGGCCAGCCTGCTCTATGTAGCAAGTTCCAAACCAGCCAGGGCTGCACTGTCTGGAAAAGAAAAGAAAAAAAAAAAAACTTAATACTTCAATTTTTATAGTCATATATTAAGATCTGTCTGATTCCCTTTGTGTGTGGAGACAGACATACAGACAGAATGAATGACTCTGTGTGTGTGTGTGTGTGTGTGTGTGTGTGTGTGTGTGTGTGCAATATGATGTGGATGGGCCTGGAAAACTTCATACTAAGTGAAGGAAGTCAGAGTCAAAAGCTGCATGTTGTATGATCCCTTTCATAGAGAACATCTAGGCAGCCCCTAGACAGATGCATGTGCCAGGGACTGGGGGGGATGGGGAGGGGGAGAACCTGCCAGTGAGGACAGTCTATGTATTCTAAACTTGAACAGTGGTGGCGGTTGCCCAATGTTATGACTGTAGTGAGAACCACTATATCATATTCCTCCTAAAGAGTTAATTTTATGGGCTAAGAATCATGTCTCAGTTTAAAGGATCTTAGCATGGCTATAACAGAATATGCAAACCAATGAATGGATAGGAATTGAAGCACAGTCGTCTCAAGAACGGATGGCCGCTGAACGTAGGCATTTTTCAACTCGGTGCGAAAAGGCATTTGATTTAATAACCACAGCCAGTGTGCTTCTGTTTCCGTGTGCGTCCAGGAACACATTATAATCCTAAATGCTAAGAATAAAACAAGGAGCTAGGTGGTGTGGCCTGTGCCTTTAACTCCTAGGTACTCAGGAGGCTGTGGCAAGGGGATCATTTGAGCATAGAGTTCAAGGCCAGCCTGAGCATCACAGTGAAACCCTGTCTCCAAACCGGTCAGCCCATCATTGAAAACATTAAAGATGAAGGAGGTTCAGCCCTGCCCACTGGGTTCCTAAGGAGAGCTGTGGGCCAGGTAGGCTGACCTTCTCAGTTTGCTCCATTTTTGTTCTTTTCTGGGCCTTAGGTACTGGTTTATGACAAGGAGCCAGTTCATGACCCCAGGGAGGCTCATCCACAGCGAGACACTGGCTCTTGCCTCAGGAGGCTTCAAGGAACAGCCTGGACTAGGGCAGCCTCAGGGTTGGGTAAGGCCAGCCTTGTATGCCACCTAGTTTCAAGTGCCAAACCAATACTGGGGGGCTCATGGATCATGGACCCCTTATCAGGGCCTACCCCTTGTTCCCCACTCACAGGGCATATATACCCTCTACCTCTCCATCCCCTTAGAGATGGCAGACATCAGAAAGGTGAGGGCTTGGTGCAGCTGTATCTGCCTCAGGCTCTCTGAAGCTCAGAGGCTAATATGTCCCCTCTCTACAAAGCCTAGGTCACAGCCTTACCTCAGTCCTCTGCCACCTCCGCCCTCCTGTCCTGGTCCTCCTGAGCTGGGCATTTCTTCCTAGATGATACACTCGTTACCTTCAAGATCTGCCCCAGAAAGTACTTCAGGGTTTTGGAATTGCTGCCCTGTGGAAGCAAGCATTGGGGTTCCATTGGGGTGAGCTGTCTGGCTCGGCTGCTCTAAAGAGGTTTATCAGAGGTGGCCCTTACCGAGTTATTCCCCAGCTGGTCTAGCCTCCCGCATGGGGCCAGCACCTTCTGGAGAAGCCAAGTCATTGGAGCTGCACTGGCCGGTCCGGGGCACCCTGTGATTCATGGTCATTATCTCATTTGAAGCTCAGGGCAGCTGCAGACGGTGAAATTGACTCTTGGTGATGGATGAGATGGGAAAGCTGCCCGAGGTCACGTAGGCTGCCAGCTGCACCGAGGGCTGTGGGCACGGGCTCTTCCTCATGAGTGTAGCACATGGCGAAGCCCCTGCCTCCTTCAGCACATAGCTGGCTTGGCCCTGTCCAGCGGTTCAGAGGACTTTTCAAGTGAGGGGGGTTGTTGCCACGCTGCTGAAGAGGGGAGGTCCTGTGGCAAAGGAGGGGTAGCCGGAGATTGTCTGTCTGTCTGTCTGTACCCTTGGCTCCCTCTGCCTGCTGGGAAGCCTGCACCAGGCCAAGTCTGCATGGCTCCTGTTAGGCCCCATATCTATCATCAGCACAGTCCCTCATTTCTGCTCAGAGCACCCTTTTAGCATCCACCAGGAGACATAACGGATGGCCCAGCCGTCTTCTAATCAATCACCATCCAGCCACAGAACTGAGCACTTTGTATCTGACAGGGGAATGAGCTCCCTGTCAGGGAGGGCATTCAAGTGGAAGCTGGACATTACAGTGGAGGCTCTTCTGCATCAGAAACTGGGATGGGCTACTAGTGTGTTTATTGTTCACCCCCCCACCCCATGTGAGCACCAGTCGTGGGGTGGGAGGTAACTGTGGCCTGAGGCTGGGAAAGCCACAAGGCCCGTGTAGACTTTGAACCTGTGACCTCTGTCTTGTTAGCACAGAGCGGCAGCCGACTGAGCTAATAAGCAGGTTCCGTAGCCACTGATTTTCCATGGAGCACATATGCCACTTCCTGACTTCTTAACATGGCAAGCTATTTATCCCCGCCAATCCATTCGTGCTTAATGAGCCTCAGTTGTGGATCGTAAAATGTTTTATTTTCAGACAGGATTGCTCACTGCCCAGAGCCAGCTGTTGCTATGCTTCTTCTCCCTTCTCTGTTCCTGAGAAATTAGCACACACACACACACACACACACACACACATCACACATACACATCACACACACATCACACATACACATCACACACACAGGCACACACACACAGGCACACATACACATCACACACACACAGCACACACACACACATTACACACACACACACATGCACACACACACACACACATCACACATACACATCACACACACATCACACATACACAGGCACACATACACATCACACACACACGGCACACACACATTATACTCACACACACACACAGCACACACACATGCACACACAGCACACACACACACATTACACACACACACATGCACACACACAGCACACTCACAGCACACACACATGCACACACACATCACACACATGCACACACAGGCACACACACAGCACACACACATGCACACACACATCACACACACACATACACACACACAGCACACACACATACATTACACATTACCTCCTTGGACTCTGAATTGTTCGTTTTTGTCACATCAGCTGGTCCTGGTACCTGAGTCCCCACAACACTGAGAGTCCCCGGGAGGATGTGTTGGGGGCTGGGACCCTGTCTGTAGCAAACGAAAGGGGACAAGGCAGAGCAGGAGGGTGCCCATGTTAGGAAGGAGGATGCTTCCTGTCCTTGGAGACTGAGATTCAGCCTATATTATAGGTCATAATCTGGTGAAGCAGGTGACCCGACCTGGCTGACTGCTTAAAGTTCACTGTCAATTTTTTTTTAACTGCCAAGAACCCTCACTCTGAAAAGAAAATGGAGTTCTGTCTTCTCTCTTAAAAATCAGAAGATCTTCCAATAACGCCCTCTCAGACAGCAGCAGCAGCTTCCCGTTTCGCTGCTGGGGTGTTCTCTGGTTTGCCACAGTCCCCAGCCTTCCCTATTGTCTCTCACAGTCTTTCAGGGTTGCTCTAGATGATTGCTAAGGAGGGAGATCTGGGGTGCAACTCAATGGTCAAATGCTTACCCTGCACACACCAGTCCCAAGCCTCTGTTCACACACCACAGAGGAAAAGCAAAACAAGTTCTTCTGGTGTCTGTGTCTCTGTGAAAAGAAAGAACACAGAAGAACAATACAGAGGCACTTGTTGCAAGAAAAATGAACAGACATCCTGGGGCTCCTCATGTTGGCCACATAGCTCACTGTAGTGGAAGCCAGGGCCCTGGCTGTGTCACATGTGTGAGTCCCTACACATGGCCCTTACCCATAGTGGCCCTGTGCCTAGCTGTGAGCAGTGAGAAGACCACACAACCACAGCCCTGGCCTTCCAGTTGGGCTCCCCCGCTAGCCTGAAGACACAGCTCTGGGAAAGCCTTGTGGGATGATTCTTTCCCACGAGGATGAGGGGGGAGGGGCTGGAACAGAGTCACTTCCCTCCCAGTTATCCTATCCTGGGGTTCAAGAACCCCTTCAGAGGAAGGAGCCCTAACACAAGATTTCGAACAGGCAGAAGAACAATGTGCAGATGGTTCAGGGAGGCCAGCTACACAGCAAAGACCAGCCTGTCTCTGTCAGAGCACACATGTGTGTGTGCATACGCGCGCGCACACACACACACATACACACACACATTCTCCCCACCCCCGCTCTGCCTCCAAAGCCTAATCAGATCACCCAGCTCCACCCCACACTGTGCTAAGTGCTTCAGAACACGCTGTCTTGCAGTCGCATTCCCAACCTCACCGACATCCGTGCCATGCCCCATCTCTGCTCATTTTACTTGGTGCAGGAGCTTTATGGTCTGGAGACGCTATGGAAGGTAACCAGGTTTTTTTGGTTTTGTTTTGTTTTCATGTAAAGATAGTTGAAGCCACCAAACGTACACAAGGGCACACAGACCAAGAAGGACCAATTTGAGAGAGGACAGAGAGTCAGTGTGAGCCACCTGAGAAGGCACCGTTGGTCCCACACGCAACTCCAAGTCTTTGACCCTGACCTTCATAGAGCAGGGCCGCCACCTGGGTAAAGAAAATACCTGCAGAAAGTCATAGTTTGTCTGGGCTGTGGGAGGACTTGGAGGCTAGGCAAGAGGCACTGTGTGTGGGGGGATACGGGGAATGGTGGTGCTGTGGTTCTCAAGCCCACTGTGGCTGCCTTTTCACCAGACCCAGCAAAGGACCCTTAGCCTTTGTCCTGTGCAAGTAGGAGGGACAGAGGGGTCGCACCCCTCCTTTGCTGTGGTATCCACCAGCCTCCAGCGACAGTTGCTGCAGATTCAGGGTTTGCATATGGTGTGGGGTCTGTGTGGGACTCGGTGTATCTGGAACGTTATGAACTGATTACCCAACTCCTTCCCGGAGCATGACAGAGAAGAGGGCCTACAAGGGAAGAGCCAGACTATCCGCCTTGATTGTCACTGGAGCGGGATGCTACACTTGCCTATTTACAAAAAGGGACGAAGGGTACAGAGTCCAAATAGTGTGTGGAGTAGTCTCAGCACAGAGGGGACAGGAAATGCCTGCAGTGTTCCAAAAACCTGCAGCACTCAAGATTAGCAGCCTTTGTATCTCTGAATGGCCATGGCTGTGGTTCTGCTTTAAAAGGAAAGCCCATGAATGTGGCCTCAACCAGCCTTTGAGCCCTTGGTTATGCTGAACAGCCATCTCAAAACAGGAGCCTTAAACAGAGAAGCCCACTCCACACCTCCCCATTCCCAAAGAAGCCCCTGCCTGTCCCAATGTCTGTACTGGCTTAGAAATTGATTTCCCAGAGCAGAAGGCCCTCATTAGCCACACCACAAAGGTTCAGGGCATGGCTGTCACCTCTAATTTGCCCAAACCCAATGACAGCCTCAGGGGATTAGCCAATTCCCTATGCAAGGTGAGGTCTTAGAGGTGCTTTACCCTCCTGGAAGCCAAGGGGGCAGCTCTCGGCCCCTGGGGCCCCGCTGGGCTGAGCTTTCTGTACACACTACCGCATAACCCTCTGCAGCTGCTCGCCCGCCTTGCTGGTTAAACCTACAACTTCATCCCACACACTCTGGACTGAACGGCCTTTGGGAATGGGAATGAAGTAAGTGGATCTGGACCTCCCACCCTGCCCGGTTCCAATATAATCCTGGGGGTGAGGGTGCTATATACAGCTCCCCTCCTGGACAGCCTGTGCCTGCCAGGGCAAGGTTGACATTGCAGAAGGTCCCCAGCTGGTTCCTCACTCCTCCCAGGAGCACGGCAGAGACAAGGGCCCTCAGAGCCAGGCAGCCCGGCAGCTCATCCTCTTCCTCGTCTCTGAGCACAGACACCCTGGGTCTGAGGCTCCTCTAGATGGAAAACTATGACAGCGAAACTTGGAGACTCTGAGACAGATTATAGACAGAAACAGCAGCCCAGGTGGATGCCCAACACATGGGGGACCAGAAGAAAGACAAAGGGACATCACAAGGAAGGAGAGCACACCTGTTTTCCCAGCTCTTAGGAAACCAAGGCAGGAGGATTTTAAGTAGCCCAAGCCACATCCCCAAGATCCAGATTTCATTATCCTTATCTTTATCCCAGGGGGTGGGGTCAGGCGGAGGTCAGAGGACAACTGGCAGGAGTGGGTTCTCTTTTTCTCAGACCGTCAGGTTTGTAGCAAGCACCTTTAATCTACTGAGCCATCTTACCAGCCTCAAGAAGACAATTTTCAAAGCAAAGTATCTATGAAAGAGGCACGCCTTCAAGTCGGGAGGAAGCTAAGGCTCATGTCACCTGCCAGACAAGGAGAGCAGAACAGACAGACAGGTTTGTGTCTGCCAGAGAAGCCAGAGCCGCCATGTGTGGTCTAACAATACAGAGCATACCCAACGCAGCTCACCAAGTCTCCCCCAGGGGCTTTACCCAAACACTGATCCTCCAAAGAGCCCGTGGCCCAGCTGTGGCAATGCCTGGCTTTGTACTTTTGTACCTGCTTTAATAGTGTTTATTTGTAAATCTCTCCTCTTCCAGGAAGCCCTCTCTGAGCTCTCTCCCTGGAACACTGTCTCTCTCACACTCTCATACTCTACCCTGCTCTGTATATCCTGTTCTCTCTCGGGGAGCACTTCTTGACATCTGTCCTCCTCCTCCCCAGAGCTCCTCATTTGTGGTCAGAGGACCAGAGGGTTTTCACACCGGCAACCACATCTCTATTGATCTGTGGATTTGTCTTCATTAGCTGGTGCCTCCTATCTGTCTGTGAGCCCGAAGGAGAGAGAAAATTAAAATCGATGTTCATGAATAAGCCAGCACTGGGGCCCCTCCTAGCCCCAGACCTGACTTGTCAATCAGTACTGTGCTTCCCTGGTACCTCTTCCAGCCTGGGGCATCCTCAGAGCCTCAGGGGCAGCTTTGAAGGGTGTCAGGGAAGGAAAGCACCAGTTCCTGTGGCTGTCCCTGGTTACACACTAGGACAAGTTGGAAGAATACCATGACTCCTGTCACCTGGTCCCAGGGAAGGACAGGCAGACACTGAGCCTTTTCTGACTGCCAGTATGCCCATTCCTGAGGGGACAGGTTCCCCCAGCCTTGGGCCATCCTCTTTCCTGGCTGGAGCCCTAGGGACAAACCAGAGGAAGAGGCCACTGCTCTCCTCCCCCACCCCTAAGAGCAGCATCCTTCCCTCCGGCTGTTCATCCCAAATCCATGACAACTTCCCACCCTTCACCCCAGTGCCTGCCCAGGCTGAGACCATCTGAGTGTCCTTCCAGGGAGGGATATGAGAGGTGCCTGGCTGGGGCTCTGCTGTCACCTGTCCTGGTGACCTGGGAAGCTACCTACCCCCTCACTGCCCTGCACATCTCAGAGCACAGTTAGCAAGTGGCTTTATCTGGAGCCAGGCAGGTTTGGAAGAAAATAGATTTGGGTCACAAGGTGGCCTTCCCCTGGGTAGCTCCAGGCAGGGTAAGGAGGCCAAAGCAGGAAAAACAGGAAGTGGAGGCAGCCAGGTGGGTGGGCTCTCTCTGTTCCTGGGGCAGAGAACTCTGGGCAGTAGAAACAAATTGAAGAGATTCCTGGGCATTTCGTTGAACTCTGAATTTTAAAAAAATCTTACCAGCTTGTATAGTGTTTGGTCTTTTCCCCTGCTGGATCTCATCTTGCTGTGATTTTTCTGGCTCTTTCTTCCTCCTTCCTGTTCATTTCACAGATGAGACAAATTGAGGCCTAGGCTGTGGTATTTGCCCAGAGGCATCCAAAACAGAACCAGGGTTCAAGCCAAGGCAGTGGGCATGTGTGAGCCTCTCTAATGCCAGGGCCCCTGTGGAGAGAGGAATGCATCAGCTGCCTGGAGAGGAGAGTTTTCCTGAGAGTTTAGAGTCATTAGGTGAGACAGGAGTGTGAATGCCATATATGCACTGGGCAAGGAGAGCAACGATCGCAGCCAAAGATGGACACGGGTTTGAATGACGACCCAGCCTCTAGTCATGCTCTGAGAGCGCCCACCTCTCTTCTCAGCCTAGGAAACATGGCTAGAGCAACCACACTCCCTTAGAAGAGTCAGCCTCCTCTGTGATGTGGGCTGGGCCCGGAGCATAGAAACATGCCCCATGCTGGAAGACACGATCCCATAATGTATGTCCCCATTCTTCGTTGAGTGCTCACAGCCACTAGAGAAGAAACCATCATTCACCCACAGCTCCACTGAGCACAGATAGGTAAAGAAAACAGTCTAAGGGTGCACACCTGGGAAATGGCACCAACCCAAGTCTGTGCCTCAGGGGAACCTTATCACCATCACCCCACCTGCTGCCACCCAAAGAGGGACACACACACCATACACCTATTCCTGAGGATGAGAGCTAAGCTGTCCTGAGAGCCAACTGCATCTGTGCTGGTCTGGTCTGGTGGCCCAGGAGAGTTCACTGGGGTTCCTTTGCCCTCCCCAAGGCCTAACTGTCTTTCCTTTACATTAAAAATATTTTTTTGTTGTTTTTAGTATGCAAAATTTCCTACCATCTGCTGCTTCTTGGCAGGATGTTGGAAATATCTCTCTACTTCCCTAACTCCCATAGCTTCAGAAGACTTTGGGTTCCTTGGAGCTGAGCAGCCATCGCTCCCTGGGGTCCCTCCCAAGCTCACAGCCTGCTGCTATCTTTGCACTGGGCAAGTGGATATGACATGGCTTGGGCTGGGAAGACGGTTTCCTGACTTTTCAATCAGACAGGGACATCAGCAGCTTGTCCAATACTGAGCTGACCTCACACTAAGTCTACATGGGTAGCTGCTGGGTCAGTCTCTTGGGTTTTGCCATGAAGCTTGAAGAGGTACCTAGAGTCATGGAGAGAGGTGATGGTTAAGCAGAGCCTGGAGACAGGTCCCCAGACCCTAGTCCTCATCCCTGTCTCCTGAGCCATCCCAGCTAGGCCGGCAGCTGCCACATGTGTCCTGTGAAGCATTCAAGGGAGATTTTCCAAAAGGGAAGAGTTCCCACCCCACCCCCAACCCGCCTCATGTACCAAAACTCAAGAGTTTCCATGGTGACAGTCAAATTGCAAATCCATCCAAGAATGAACTAGAGAGGGGAAGAAAAAATCCTGCCCATCCCCAGAGAAACAGGCCAGAGTAGCTCTAAGCTACCCAGCCACTGCTGAGGTTGAGATCCCAGCATGATGGGAAAAATCTCAGAAAGATCAGGCCCTCCAACAAGTGGACCAGGAAGTCAGGCTGCCAGCTGTGAAGAAAACATAGAGGGGAGGCTCCCCCTCCTACTTTTTGGTGGAGCCCTATGAGTCTGGGTAAGAATGCCTCTTCTCCTACAGGCTCTCAGACCGGGGTCTCCCAGGGTTTTCCTACCTCTGTTTAAAAGCCAAAGTGTAGGCAGAAAACAAGCACTCGCTTCCTGACCCATCACAGATGCTGCCTCCAGACTAGCAGCTTGCAGAGGATGGAAGAGCAAAGGCCAAAGGTTTAGGAGCCTAAAAGCTCCATTTAGACCCTGGAAGATTTCTAGTCCTTATCACTGTTCTGAGGGAAAGCAACCCTGGCAACTTGACCCAGGTCTGGGGCTTACGGGGTCAGGCGAAAGAAAGGCAGCTTCTGCAACTTGGTGACATACTCCCAAGGCCCATGTGACATGCAGCCTCCTCTCTTTCTTTTCCCCAGTGACTGTAAGTGGCCACCTGCTAGCCGACACTGCCTTCTTTTGCTTTAAAGAACAGATTGGAAATGGGATTTGAGTCTTCAGCACACAGCTCTGCTATGGCCGAGCCCCAGCTTAAATCCCTGGGCATGAGGCTGGGCAGATGGTTCAGACAGCAGTGTGTGTGCTGCACAAGCGTGAGCACCGGGCTCTCTCCCCAGCACCCTTGTGAAAAGCTGACATGGTGGTGCAACACTGAAAACCTAGCACTGGGTGTGGGTGACGGGCAGGTCCGGGGCTTGCTGGTCCGACAGTCTGGCTGAACTGACAAGCTCCTGGCCACTGAGTCTCAAAAAAGATGTAGCGATAGAGGAATACATCCAACAGCAACCTCAGGCTTCTGTGTATGCACAGCATATACATGCACATGCACATACATACACATGCATGCACATTCACACACACACACACACACACACACACACACACACACACACACACACACACACACTATCCAAACCTGGCCCAGCTTAAAATTCTGGGTACACACAGGACAGTGTGTCTGAAAGAAGTGAGTACTTTTCATCTAGTCCCTGCTCTGTGATCCCACTGTGAGATTGTCACCAGAAGCAGGTCCTCCTTTTCCATGGCTGAACCATTGGACTCTGTCACAGGAGACAAGTCAAATGACAGTAGCTGAAGGAAACTTTCCGGGATTTGTTTCTGTGATTTCTTTTTGCCCTTGTACATCGCAGGCATCCTTGGCGACCAGGTGATAAAGAACCCAACCCTCACTCCAAGGCTGTGCTGTTTTGAAAAGATTACAGCTCTCCATAAACCCTGTCTAGGAATTTGAATCTCCCAGGTGTCCTCTTGGGACATGTACAATAGATGACAAAATGCAAGGGGTCACACCATAACCAACTCCTGGGACATCTGACCCTACTGTCCCTGCCCCTTGGCATTTGTTCAGTAGCATCAAGAGATGCAGGTGTTACTGAGCATCTCAGAGCCCTGTGCCAACCCTAGTTCCTAACTGCCCAAGTCCCCAGATCAGCCACAGGAAGATGGAATATTCCAGATCAGGAAACACTGATAGATCATCCTGAACATCTCTGCCAGAGAAATGGAGAGACCAAGGTGGAGGCTAGTCACCAACTCCTCATGGGGACTGTCCTACCCCTATTAGCATTAACTAGCTGCCATCCTGTGTTCCTGTGTTGCCCCAGTGGGGGGTGGCATGGAAAGCTACTTTATCCAGGTGTCTTAACAGGCAGCTCCACTTCCTGCCCATCACCTCCCACCTCCTGTGTCTGAGGACCCAAGGGGTTAGTGTTTAGTCAGCTGGGCAATGAGTCAAAAATGACGTAAGTGTTTGTAACAGTGATGCCTATAGGGTCTGGCCTCCATGGATTCACGTTCAGCCCAGACCTGAAAAAGGAACTAAAAAAGCAAGTCAGGTCCTTACCTACAATTCTCATGAACCAGGAAGGGCACATAAACCCATCCCTCTTCTTCTTGGTTCTGTGTGATCAACAACCAAGTCAGGAGTCTTGACAGTGGCATATGGGGGGGCGGGGGGACCAAAGACAAGAGGCTGAAGCACAGGAAGAAAAGCCAGGGACAGACACAGTCATCGCTCAGAAACAGGAAGTGCACCCAACAGGGGTGTGGGTACGGCTGGGCTCGCTAGATGATGGGAGCCTTTCAAGGAATCTGTGTCAGCTGGAACACCCTGGCCGTGATGGAGCAGTCATCCTGGTGGGATGAGGGGCAGTCTTGGAGGGAGGGAGGGTGTCTAATGCTCATGGTAAGGAGGCAACAGATGCAACTTCTATTGAAGGGGCTAATGAGGGAACCCAACTGGTGGGTGCTTGCCTGGCATGTACAAAGACCTGGATCTGAGCCCTAGCATCACAAAACTAGGCATGATGTGGGCTGGAGAGATGGCTCCATGTTAAGCCTGCATAGTGCTCTTGTAGAGGACCCAAGACCACCTCAGGTGGCTCACAACATCCCATAACTCCAGCTTCAGGTGGATCCAATGACTGACCTTCATGGGTACCTGCACACACATGCATATAACCAAAATGATGTGCACACACACACACACACACACACACACACACACACATTAAAAATCTTCAAACAGAAATCTAGGCATACTCACATTCCCAGCATGCAAGTGGTAGAGGCAGGTGGATTAAAAATTCAATCAATCATCCTTGGTTACACAGCTATTCAGTCTCAAAAATAAAAAAAAAAATCCGCTTTGGTGGTAAAACTAACAGGGCATGAAAACCAAACCAAGGCCAGCACTATAACATTATCAAACCTTCATGAAGCTCCCACTATGTGCTGGTTTCTTGGCTTTGAAGAGCCCAGAGCCAAGACTCTTAAGGTTGAGGTGTTTAGCCAGCTCCAACTTTAGCTCCTTGTTTTTGTGACCACAGTCTCTCAGCCAGAAGCTGGCATAAGCTAAGACATAAAGACTTGCTAGAAAGTTCTGGATCCAGGATACCAGGTGGAAACCGATTTCTCCCACCTCTACCTACAATCCATTTCCCTAAGAGATCAGCCCTTCCTCTGGTTGGTGCCTCACTTGAGGAGCATGGCGCTCAGCTGGACCCTGGTTACCAGCCTTGATGGAGTGTTTCGTTTTGCTCTCATCTTCCCCCACTGGGACCTCTGGCTCCCGAGTTGGGTGGAGGGTGCACACGCTGAAAGCCTAGTCACCCACCACAAAGCCAGGGTTCTGAACCCCCTGCCCTGTGACACATCAAGTCAGTCACCCCTCAGAGAGCTGGTTAGCTTTGACCCCACATCTACTTATTTTCTTTATAATAAGTTTAGTTACGCGCTATGTAAATTAATCAAGAGAGTCAGAAAAGAGGCCAGAGCTGTTTCATTAAAACTAAGATTTCATAAAAGCCTTGAAGGAGCAACTTGCCTTTTTTTATTTTTTTTTTTTAAATCTATTGAATTAGGCGTGGGCAGGCCAACTGCAAAAAGCAGAAGGAAGATGTGAAAAGGAAAAAAAATCTAGCCTTTTTTTTTCTGCTCTTGGTTCTATTTCCCAGGGTCTTTAGTCTCCACTGATAAGAACATGAGCCAGAGCCACAGGTCATGGTGCAGGTTGGGCCACATGGGCCCTTCTCAGGAAGCACCCGGACCTGCCTCAGAAGGTTGGCACACGGATGTACATCCCTGCTTAAAATTAAAATAGAACGTTTGAAGGATGAATATATATCCTGTATTATGACGCCCACGGGCGATGAACCAGCCAAATATGGTGTCGAGTGCAGAAAAGAGGGTGTTCACTGAGAGCTCCCTCTGAGCCCTTGCTCCTCACAGTTCATGACACCCCACTGTGCGCGGCTGACCCAGGCTGGCTCCCTACCAGGCTCCTGATGAGAGTTAAGTGGTTAGGAACTTGGCCAGTCTTCCAGTGTCTACCAACTCCATTGACTGCCATGGTATGCCCCAGACCCCTGCCTATGAGATTCCCTACCGTTCTGAAGCTTTTGTGAGTCCAGTTTCTTCTCCATGAAACCATGGCCTGGGTGTTCAGTGTGGCCAAATGGAGGCCTCAGAGTCCCTGTGCCTACATCAGAGTTGGTCATCCATTCCTACCATTCCTTAGCAGGTGGCTAGGAAGAAGGACCCCTGGCTCTTCCCTTGTTGCTCATGTCCCAGACAAAAGGGCTAACGGAAGTTCTGGGCCACGTGGTGGTGGCAGGAAGGAGGCCTGCCCTCCTCCACTCTGCCCACGCAGGAAAATAATCATGCCTTCCTCTGTTCTACCTGTTCCAGTGGTTTCCAGTGACAGTGACACTGACTCAGAGCTCAGCTCCTCCAGCCTGGAGGACAGACCTGTGCCCTCTAGGGTTAAGGACACAAAACGTGACAAGCCTAGAGAGGACTCAGGTAAGTGTGGAGAAATCTGCTGTTTGTTTCTAGAGCCTGAGGTGCTGATGGAAAGAAACCCAAAATGGCTTTTTTTTTTTTTTTTTTTTTTTTTTGGTTTCTTTGGTGGTAGCTTCTCCACTGGTATCTGCAGTGTCCCTAGAAGGGAGTGGGGCCCAGAGGCTCAGCAGAACCAGAGAGTCCAGTCTTCTCTGTATGTAAGGGGTAAGGCAGGGCTGGCAGGGCTGTTCCCTTTGCATGCTCTTCCTAGGAAATGCCCTGGCCAGCATTGCTCAGTTCACCTTGTGAACGACAAAGAGATACGGAGATTAAGTGCAGTTCCCTGGACCACTGTCCTTCTGCCATGCGGCTGCAGTGAGGTCCCTGGCTTATGCATTGCCTCCTGACTGGTGCTGCCTCCTCAACACAAATGAGGTGGAGCAGGCCATCTCCAAAATCCCTTCTCAGGTTCAGCCCATTTTCTACTCTTGACATGGGTTGACCTGGGCAATGAGGTAGGAGCGGAGAGAAGAAAATGGGAGGTTTTTTGGTTTTTTTTTTTTTTTTTTTTGTTTTTGTTTTTGTTTTTTGTTTTGTTTTTTTTCCCCATCCCTTTAAACTTAAGAATGGTCTTCTGAGAAAAGCACCCACTTCTCTTATGTCCTCCTGGGTCAGAGCTGGGACCTTCAAAGGCAGTTCGGGGAGGCTGATGTTAGTGTGTCCTAAACTGAAATGGAATGCCTTGAGGTACTGTCCCGGAGCTAGGATCATGACTGGAATCCTTGTTGGGAATGAAAGTTTGGGCTAAGCCAGAAGTGCCAAATGCCTAGCATGCACACCACATACCATCTCTCCATCCTGTGCCATGGCAGACATTACTAGTTGCTTATGGTGCTCTTTCCCACAGAGCCCTGATGCACCTTCAGAATCCTCCTTAATAATTTCCCAAGTGGTAAAAACTAATCCTGGACTTGGCACCAGGATCCCCAAGAGGTTCCATTAGCAAAATGTATAAATTGTCTATCAACCTCGGTTTCAGGTTAAGCTTCCTCCTCCTCTTCCTCCATGATAGCTCCAGCCCCTTCCCCTTCATACCAACCCTCAGCTGGGTAGGACCATCCTGAATAAGGTATAGGTTTGATGGTGCTGCGCTCATACATGTATGCCTTATGATCTCCTCTCTCCAGTTAGTGCTTCCTTCTGGAGGCCATGGCACATGTGTAAAGGCCATGGGACAACTTATGGGAGTCGGTTCTCTTCTTCCACCACGTGGGCCCGGGGATCAAGCCTGGAGTGTCCGGCTTGTTGGCAAGCACCGTTTTTTAATCCACTAAGCCACTTCCCCAGCCCCCTCATGCTTGCTTAGAAACCGCATGGCATTCCCCTATTTCCCATCTCCCTCGAGGTCTGACCCCTCCCCTCCAGCTTCATCACTTAAACACAAAACCACAAAGATGCATGTAGAGGATGTAAGTGTCGTTAGTAGTTGGAGGTGGCATCTAAATACCGTCACTCCCTCTTGCCAAGTTACCGGACACATATGCTCCTTCTCACCCCTTTCTCTGTGAAGGTGGGAAAAGCTACTAATTGCCCGTTTTCTCGTCAGTAATTTGTAAGTTAGGGGAAGGACCTGTTCTGTTGCTCTAGTGTCAGTTAGCAGAGAGTAGAGGTCTGGCTCCAACAGGCAAGCATGTGGGTGGGGGCTGATTGGCAGACAGTCCATTTTTTAAAAAAACATTTATTTCATGCATGTGAGTACATTGTCACTATCTTCAGACACACCAGAAGAGGGCATCAAATCCCATTACAGATGATTGTGAGCCACCATGTAGTTGATGGGAATTGAACTCAGGACCTCTGGAAGAGCAGTGTTCTTAACCACTGAGCCACCTCTCCAACCCCGGGCAGTCCATTTTTACCACCCACAATTCCAGAAGAGATTTGACCCCCTTTTTGCTAGGCTGCGCTTAGTACATCTCCATTCCCATTCACACATGGTCTCCTTGCAGGTGGCAGTATGGAGTCACCCAGGATGGGGCCTGCCCGCCCGCCCAGCCACCTTTCTGGCAGCCAGAGCAGCTTAGGCAGTGAGGCTGGGGCAGGTGCTGCCGATTCACAGAGAGGCACTCCACCCCGGCCTGAGCCCAGGGCATCCGGTGAGTACTGCCGTGGCTCTGTTTGTCCCCTCCTTCATCCTCCAGTGGCCAGTGACATTTCAGTTCATGTTTACTGAGCTCCATGCCAGGCAGTGGGGAACAAAGGTCAGCCAGACCAAGCTCGGCCAGCTCTGACCAGAGGGACTCAGAATGGCGCCATCTCTGCTCATGTGTCACCCGTCCATCTTCTCTTGCTCCTAACAACTGCGGGCAGTCCTCACTGGGAATAGCGGAGTCAGGTCTCTCTATCTCTCAGAACCCTGCTCCATGGCCGAGCAAGCCAGTGCCAGCCTGAATCCAGGGAGGGAGATTCGGGGTTGTGTGAGTCCACCACCTCCAAGAGCGGCTTTCTGGGAACTTTGGTGTTCCCGTGGGATAGGTGTCGTAAGCAATGCTCTTACCTGCCTGGTGCTCACTGGCCCAGCACAGGAGCATCATGACATGGGGCGTTTCTCATTCACAAACCAGAAAAGGCACCGACTCCTTTAAAGACCAGCCCCAGCTAGTCTGGGCAACCCTGGCCGGAGGCCCACAGACACATACATGAAACAGCATCTGATGTGCCCTTCGAGCAGCTTGTGTACACCCCATTACCCATCCCATTCCCGTTCCACAGGTCACGGGAAGGAGACAACGGTAGTCAGGACTGGGGAGTGGACTCTCTACAGCCTCAAGATGCATTCTAGTCCCATCCGTGTGCATTTGTGCACACGGAACCTATGCAGTGCTAGAGTGCTCAGGCAGCCATGGGTACAGGAAGACCCTGCCTTGTCCCATCTATTTTATCCCAAAGCTGGGCTGTCACTAGGAAGAAAGCCACCTCCACTTACTACTCAGTGGTCTTTTTCTCTCTCTTCCAAAGGCAAAAGACATACATGGACAACTCCCCGCTACTGAGGTGGCCAGCTGACATCCCTAGGCTAAGGCAGACTCTCTGAAGGAAGATCCAGAGAGAGACAACAGGGCCGGCCTACCGGAGCCCCTCTGAAGTTTCTTGAGGCCTTCAAGCTCCCTGATACCTTGACCTCCAACTTAACAAGCCAGTGTTTGGGGACTGAGCGTGCTTGCCCCCCACCCTGTAGTGCCTTATCTACTATCTCACTCAGCACCCCACCTTTATTTATTGCCCCTCCCCCATCCTAGTCACATCACGATTTTCTCGGGTCGTAGGTTGGGCTGGGAACGCTTTCCTATATGCACTGAAGTTTGGGTGAGACCACACAGGGCTTTCTTTGTACTAATGATGAGAACCCTCAGTGTGACCTTGCAGAGCTGAGCACCCACCCCTTCCCTCTTCCCTCAACTGTTGGAGGCCAGAGCAGGGTCCTATTTGCCCCAAGGCTAGTCCAGGAGCTGAGTTAAATCCAGCTTTGAGGTTTCCCCCCAAGTCCCCTATTAGCCTCTGGGTTTTTGTTCCACCCTGAAACACAGCTTCCCCTAAGACATTAAAACACTTTTTGTTCTTCAGTGAAAAACAAAACTCCGGCCCAGCCAGGGTGTTTCAAATTCTAAAACCAGAGAAATCATAAAAAATACACAAAATACAGATGCTTCTGGAAAACCCCTCCCTGGGGTGGAGGTGGGGAGGTGTCCTATACCCCTTCTTCCCTGAATCCAATTTCATCCCTCCCCACCCTTCCTTCATTTTTGGAAGACTTTCTCTCCAAGGCCACCACCATTAGCCTTTCGCCTATTGCTGCCGGCAGAAGACAAACTTAGCATTTCCCTGCGACATTATAATTGTCAGCACTGACATAATAAACATGAGGATTTTCACTGCGTCTCTCTCATTCAAAGACCACAGTCCCCAAATCTGACCTGTCCTGGAATAGCCGTGGATAGAGCAAAATAGCACAGATTCACTTCTAAAGCCTGAGTAAGAGAAACCAGTCAGTTCAGCATCTCGATGCACCTCCCAACCCTAACACTAAAGCGAGCCCAGCTATACAAAACCACTAATCAAAACAGGCCCCAAATAGACATCGACTTCTGGCTACGTATGGTAGAATGGGCACAAGAATCGTTTCTTCTGTCCCCTCACCAGCACATGAAGGAATGAAAGCGGATTAAACTTCAAAGACAAAGGGGTAGGAGGGGATGAGAGCTATTTGGAGAACTAAAAAGATGGGACAGGAAGTTCATTGTCAGCCCTAACTTCCCAAGAGTCAGGTGGGAGAAACTGATCACAAACCTACCCACTCATTTCTCTGCATCTTTCTCTAGAAAACTCAGAACTTGGAGGGACCCAGAAGTTCACCAAGGGTCTCAAAAGTACTTTGATGGGTGCTCATTTTTTGTTTTTTTTGTTTCGTTTTTTGGTTTTGTTTTAAGAATTTGGCCACAGGACCTGTGGTTGTAGCTCAGTGGTAAAGTGCTTACCTAGTGTGTGGGAGGCGTTCAACCCCCAACACTACAAAAACAATGGAGAGCCAGCCCTGGCCTCAACCCCTTCGTGAACTTCCCCATACCTACCCCATGGACTCCTGACCCACATGGCTTGGTCATTTGTCCTTCCCTAACCCTGGTAACAGGTTCAACTACTAGCCAGAGTTGAACTAGAAATGTAGCTTAAGAGAGCCAAGCACAGACAGAGGCTGGAAACCTACAAGGGTCAGAAAACAGCCATTTGCTGACAGCAAGGCCTATTCTCCACCCTCCCTCGCCCAAAGCAAGACACTTGAGTTTCTCTGGCGAACCAACGATGAATCCTGGCATTAAGGGGTCTCCAGACAGAGAGTCTCCACTCAATCCAGTGCAGAGAGCAGCCAGCCAACCTTGGTTTTCACATGTTGGGAACAGGCAGAGGCACCCAAAGCCTGGCTAAATACAAAACCCTAGAGCATCCAGCTCATACGAGGGAAAACCTAGATCCTCTGAAGATAGTACTTCAAGAAACAAGAAAAAGCAGGAGCCCAGAGGCAAGCATCCCTTGAGTTACCAAAAATGGAAAACTCGTGGCAACAACAATACGTTTTAGAAAAGTTAATGTTCTTCAACATTAAAAATATTAAAATATCAGAGGGACTGGAAAGAGGATTTGGTCACTGCTATACCACAAGAACAGGGACACCAGTTTGATCTCCAGAATCCATGTGAAATAGCTAAGCACAGTAGCATTGTAACCCCAGAGCGGGGCGGCAGAGACAGGCACATCCCTAAGGCTTGCCAGCACCTGCCAGCCCAGCCTACTGACCGAACCTCAGACCAAATGAGAGACCCGAGCTCAAAAAACAAAATGAATACATAAGGATCAATACTCCTGAAATTGGCTTCTGTGTAATAAGGTAAATTTTAGAACGTAAAATAGAGAACAGAAGATGAGGAGGAGATATTCTCCCCGGAAACAGAACACACACACACACACACACACACACACACAAAACAGAAGTGTAAAAGTCCTGGGTATGGAGCCCAGCTGGTAGAAATCCAGGTCTGCCCCTAGCTGCATCAAATTAGGTATGGGGAGTACACACCTATAACCCTACCTCTTGGGATGCAGAGGCAGGAAGATGTTCAAGCTCATCTTTAGCTACATAGTAAGTTCGAGACCAGCCCGGGCTATATGAGACCGTCTCACAGTGGGGGCATGGTAGGAATAAAAGGGACTAACTCCAGCAATATAGAAGGTCCAACTTCCAGCTAAGGGAACTTTCAAGACAAAAACAAACAAACAAACAAAAAACCCAAACAAACAAAAAAAGGATGGAAGTGTTGAGAAGACCCTCAGCATTAGGGGCTGGAAGGATGGCTCCCCAATTCAGAGCACTTGTGGCTTTTATAGAGGACCGGAGTTTGGTTCCCAGCACCCTTGTCTAGCAGCTCACAATCTTCAGTTCCAGGGAATTGAAGCCACTGTGAACAGCCTCATGCAATGAGGCATACACACATAAATAAAAGTCAATCAAAGAAAAACCATAGAGGTTTTTGACTCAAGGATTCTGAGTTTTCCTAGCTGGCCGAGGAAGTTGGTGGCAGGGAGCCTTGGCTACCTCTGCACAGCAGGTTGACTGCAGAGGAGCCCTCAGTTCAAAAGGCTAGAAGGAATGTTTTCGTCACTGGGAGATGGTGAGGAACTGGAGTGATTGCTCAGCACCTCCTGTTCTTCCAGAAGATCTGGTTCCATTGCCAGCGCCCATGTCAGGTGGCTTATAACTGCTTGTAACTCCAGCTCCAGGGGACACACCCACGCACACTCACATACACGCACACACACACACACACACACACACACATACACGTACGCACACACACACACCCCCAGCTTGAAAAATGAGGGCTGGAGAGACAGCTCCACGGTTTAAAAGCACTGGCTGCACTCATTGAGGACCTGGGTTCAGTTCCCAGCACCCTCATGGTGACTCACAAAATCTGTACCTCCAATCCCAGGAGCTCCAATGTCCTCTCCTAGCTTCTGTGGGCACTGCATAAACATGGTGCACAGATAACAGGCAAAACACCCATTTACATAAAATTTAAAAAGGTTTTTTGTGACAAGGTTTTCACTATATAACTCTGACTGTCCTAGAACTCTTTCTGTAGACCAGGCTGGCCTCAAAACTCACAGAGGTCTACCTGCCTCTGCCTCCTGAGTGCTGGGATTAAAGATGTGAGCCACCACATCCAGCCTAAATAAAAACATTTTTAAAGAAAAATGGTAAAGGGTGAAAGGTATTTAACCAGATTTAAACATTGTACAGTGTACCAGATGTTGAAATATCAAATGGTACATACACCACAAGTACATACTAATTTTCATATTTTATGTATCTGTTAAAAAATAAATGTTTAACAGTCAAATGTGTAGTGAGGCCATAGCTCAATGACAGAACACCTGCATAGCACACACGAGGCTCTGAGTTTAATCCCAGCACGGCACGATTAACTAATTTATTAATGTAATCATTTCTCTTACTGCTGTGACCAAAAATACCAACAGAGGCTAACATGATGGAAGGAAGGAAAGATGGTTTCCAGAGATTTCCGTCTATAATATCAGGAAGGCAAGCTGGCAGCCTGGAAACAGGAACCCAGCTGTAACGCTCAGGGACACGGAGCAGACACACACACACACACACACACACACACACACACACACAAAGATGGAGGGAAAGGGAAGGAGATAAGAGAGAACAACGGGACGATATTATCAAGGTACATTATACATACACATGAAACTTTAAAATAATATTTAAAAATATAAAGCCAGAACACACAGAAGCCATGTTGTGACTGCTGAGAGGAAGCGGTTTCTGATCTACACAGCTGTAGCAACATCTGCCAAGCGTGAGGGGAGAATGACGGTATCTTCAGACATGCATGTTCTCAAGCTTTTTCACCTTTTATGTATGCACTCTTTAGCTACAGCAGGATGCACTCCAGCCAGAAAATAGGATGCAGGGGACACGGGAGAGAGGCAGGGAATCCCCAGTCATCATGGAGCCACGTGGTTTTACTGGATTGGAACATGAAGGCAGGAGTATGAAACACATGCATATGTAGAGGGGGTTGCCCATGTGTGCTAAAGTATGACATACGTATGTAAACTGGAAAATCCAAAATTAAAACTAGTATACACAAAGGAGCTGAAAGTGCCCAAGGTCACCGAGGGCCTTGGGATGGACAGGGATTACCGTTTATTCAGCAAACATCACAGGACACCCGAAACACTGGTATCTTTGAATATGTATGATGGGGTGGTGCACACGCCACAGCACATATGATGAGGTCAGAGGACAACTCCATGGGGTCTGTTCTACTTTTATAAGTTCAGATCAAACTTAAGCCATCACTTGCAGGGCAAGGGCTTCACCCACTCAGCCATCTTGCTGGCCCCTAGAGTCTTTGAGGGAAAGCATCCACACCAAATACCTAATAAACCCAGGGAAGGTGTGGCAGTGAGATGCTCTCAGCCTAGCCTCCTCTGTGGACCTCCTAGACTTACTGCGAAGGTGCAAAAGCAGCCTACATTCACAGGGACTGTTATGCAAACTATGCCAGTCTCACAAATACAGATGCTGTCTTAGTTAGGGTTTTACTGCTGTGAACAGGCACCATGACCAAGGCAACTCTTACAGGGACATTTGATTGGGGTTGGCTTACAGGCTCAAAGGTTCAGTCTATTACCATCTGGGTGGGAGCATGGCAGCGTCCAGGCAGGCATGGTATCTGAGGAACTGAGTTCTACATCTTTATCAGAAGGCTGCTCGGAGAAGACCTGCTTTTCGGGCAGCTAGGGGGAGGGTCTTAAAGCCCACCCCCACAGTGACACACCTCCTCCAAGCCCGCATCTACTCCATCAAGGCCACACCTCCTAATAGCGCTACTTCCTGAGCCAAGCACATTCAAGCCACCACAGACACCATACACATTCTTTCATTATGGTTCTTAGGTTTCATAGTCACATAAAAGCCATGTGTGTATATGGTCATGCAAGAAGTGGGAATTATCTAAGCCAGTGGTTCTCAACCTGTGGGTCGCAAGCACTTTGGAGGGCCAAATGACACCTAAGATATGACACTTAAGGGGCCGTCAGGTTGCATATCAGATATTCACGTCACAATTCATATCAGTAGCAAAATTGCTGTTATGAAGTACCAACGAAAATAATTTTATAGTTGGAGGCTATTTCAACCTGAGGAACTATATTAAAGGGTCACAGCATTAGGGAGGCTGAGAACCGCTGGCCCAAGGGAACAGGAGAGACTAATGGGAAAGGAGGGGCAAGAATCGGGAGATGAAGAAAAGAAGGTGGATATGTTCAACATACAAGAGGGTTAGCAGCTAAGACACCATTGCCGGAGGACCTGAGTTCAATTCCTGTGTGAAGAGGCTCACAACCACCTGTAATGCCAGCCCTGGGAGGGCTCAGCACCCACGGCACAGGTACTCACATATGCATACCTACACGTGCAAACGAAAAAACTAAAAATAAAAACAACATGCATCTATAAAAATTTTTCAGAAAAAGATTCTGAAGCATTCCATTGAGTAGAAACTTGGGAAGGGATTTTCACTTTTTTTTTTTAATGTATGTGTGTCTTTCATGTCTGCACATATGGTGACCTCACACCTTTCACCTTGAGTTCCTGGCTCTCCCTCAGCCCCACCCATAGGGTTCGTCCCATTGCACCAAACATGCCCCACCAGAACCCAGGCCTGGGTCCCCCAGCACCCTACTCCCTGTAGCTCCTAAAGCAAACTACAAATGTGCTTCCTACAGATAGTTGAGGTGGAATCCAGACCCTACAAGGTCAGGGCCGGCTCCTGAACCTAGAGTCCTCTAAACTGCCATAGAACCAATAAGGTATTTCTTTGCAGAATGTGTTCAGGGTCCCAAGCGACCAACTTATCATCTGGCACCAAACTTTTCATAGTGATGAGTGATCTATAATGTCCATCAAAATTCCGAAGCACAGAAGCGTCTCAGACAGCAGGAAACCTGGTAATCTTGGAAAGAGGAAGCAGGTACAATGCTCATGAACTTGGGACACCTAGTTTTCAATCTCAGCTTCCCTATGTAGCACCTGAGTTCATAGTTGACCCCTGTGCCTCAGTTTTCTCATCTATAAAATGGGAAGATTTCCTTCATGGGACACCTGTGGGTATTTAAAGCATAAGAGACCCTGTGAGTTCCTACCAGCATGTCAGTCCCAGCACAATCCAAGCACGATTCTTAGCCATTCAGATGCATGCTGATGAAGTACAAGCAATGTCCCCATTCTGCCCTTTGGAGCTTTGGAACTGTGGGGCTCACAGCACTGTGTGCATCAATCAGCAGGCTTGCCTGAGGTCTCTGCTTTCCTCCTCTGGACAATGGGAACAGTGAGAGTTCCCTAGTTCTCCTAAGATGGCTCCCTGTAGCTGGCAGCAGGTGTCCGACTCAACAAACGGAGGCCATACAATTATTATCTCCCCCTCAAATCAAAATGCTTCCAGTCTCTCTGGCTTTGGCACTGTGGAATTGAGAGCTGTTTGTTGTCAGCAAACAAAAGCACAGCTTGGGAGGAGGCAGGGTGAGGGGAAGGGGGAGGGAGGGAGGGAGGGAGGGAGGGAGGGAGGGCACTGCCTGGAGTCCTGAAAGCTGGCCTTCATTGCTCCAAGCGCTGTAGCTTCAGCTGGGTGCACCTTGCACTTCGCCAGAATGCAGCAACGATTCCTGAGGGGCAGACACAGTGTAGGCTCCTGAGAACCTACAGATATGATTTCAGACTGTGTGTGTGTGTGTGTGTGTGTGTGTGTATGTGTGTGTGTGTGTGTGTGTTTGCATTAGGAAAGAACACCAGCCCCCATTTTGGGGGGGATAGAAATGGCTGGGCTGAACATGGCTGAGGGAACTCTATCATAAATGGTCTTTGTGCCAGGGCTGCCCAGCTGGGATGGATGCTGAGGAGCGAGCTGAAGCCAAGTAGCCTCCTGGGCTTCTGAGGAAGGTACACTTTCTCTGCTGGCTTGCTCTCATCTCCTCTGCCATGTCCCCTAGCTAGCATGGAAGTAGAGCTGCCAGCCCTAGGAAATACAGGTAGAGCCTTCAGGGCTCAGTGGGTTTCAAAGTAAGGTTCCCAACAGGGAGGTCCTCCAGTCCTGGGAGTGTGAAAATCATGTCCTCAGCCCCTCCCCAGGCCCCCGGCAGGGCGTGGGGGGACACACCAGTGATTAACCTCATCAGGGAAGCTGTGACTACTTGCAGGTAACCCTATAGGTGGGGGTCTGTTGGTTCTTGATGCTCCCTCAGGGGAGAGAGTAGAGAGGGCCATTGAAGCATCACCTGAGATTCTATACACTCCCTCTTGTGCCTCACAGCCAGCTGATTGTGGTTCAGCCTTAAATGTCCACAGCTTTGTGATCTCAGGCGGCTCCAGTGGGTACAGAGAGCCAAAGAGTAGCTGAAGGCAGGACACCATCTCTGCAGTTAAGCGCAGATGCCTTGGGGGCACCTATGCCTGGTAAGTAAACCCAATAAACTCATGGGTTTCCCAAGTTGGATTTTGGGGGAATTATACTTTGTCTTTGGTGCCCTGTGAGGAATGGGTAGCCAGGGGAAAGACTTACTGACAGCCTCTAGCCCAGAGAAGGTGTGGAGGGCTCCCAGTTTGAACAGTCTATTGGGCAACTCAGAGGAAGCAGAGATATGACCAGGACACAGGGGTGACCCTTGAACTCCAGGAGGGCATAGCTCCACAGACCCCAGCTTACTTCACAAGTCCCCCCAAGTACCTCATTCTCCCATGGTCATTAAAGCGCTCCCCCCCCCGCCCCGCACACACACCCTGTGTGTGTGTGTGTGTGTGTGTGTGTGTGTGTGTGTGTGTTTAGCCATCTCGGGAACTCTGGTCAGTGACACCCATTCACAATGCTGTATAATCATCACTACAACTCATTGTCAAACCTTTGTCATCACCCAAAATTGGAGCCCTGTACCCTGTAAGCAACAGCCCCCCCACACACACTTCCCCACTGTCAACCACCATCTCCTGTCTCTGGTTCTGACTACACTAGGTGCCTCATTCGAGTAGATAATGTAAAACGTGCCCTCTTGGGGCTGGAGAGATGACTCAGTGGTTAAGAGCACTGACTGTTCATCCAGAGGTCCTGAGTTCAATTCCCAACAACCACACAGTAGCTCACAGCCATCTGTAGTGGAATTCCTCTTCTGGTGTGTCTGATAGCAACAGTATACTCACATACATAAAATAAATAAATCTTTAAAAAAAAAAAAAAAACGCGCCCACTCTGCTGACTTCACTCGAGATAGTGTCTTCAAGGTCCTTCGTGTTGTGGCATGCTGAGTGACATTCCCCTGCACTCACGATCCACTACGAGGTGCTGCCCACTCATCTTTTTATAGGCATTGACTTGCTTCCATCTTTTACCACAGGGCTCCAAGTATTCGTCCAAGCCCCACCCCCCACCCTGCTTCAACACTTTTGCCAAGGTGGTGCTGAAGGCAGTCTAGCCCATTCCCTGCCACAGAAATCCTGGAAACACTTAGGATCACATGCTTTCTAATTCCAAGTGGGAAAAGCCGGGGCACAATCGCAATCAAAAACTGCAAACCACATAAACAACCCTTAGGAGAGTCTTCGCTTCCCTCTGGAAACTTCACAAGCCAGACCTACCTGCAGCCGACAGGCAGGGTGGGTTCTTCCTCACAGGTTTGCCTCTGGTGTCCCTCACATACTTATCTGGCTCAAAGGTGAGCATGCTGGAGGCTTTGGGGGGGTCCCAGGAGTTGGCCTGGGCACTGGTGTTACCTAACCAGAACAGTTACATGCAGCTTGTGGTCCTTTTAGACTCAGCCAGGAAGGTTTCAGACACAAGCATTCGGGCTGGTGCTTCTGCACATTTTCCAGCAGAAACTGGCTGTCCAGATCCCACTTCTGCACTGCCTCTCACTACATGGGGGTTAGGGGGAGAGATGCTCAGCAGTAAGAGCACTGGCTACTCCCACAGAGACCTGGATTCAATTCCCAGCACCCACAAGGCAGCTCACAAGTATCTGTGACTCCTGTTCCAGGGGATGCAACAGCCTCACACAGACACACATGCAGGTAAAACACCAGTGTACATAAAAATAATTTAAAAATCTCACTACATAGACATGAGGCCAAGGTTTCAAGCTTACAGCAATGGGACATAGAAGAAAATGTGAAGCCTCAATAGGAAGAGGTCTAAAGCCCTTTCTGGTGGAGCAGGGTCTGTCTCCTCTGGACAACTGACTGACATGGGAACCTGTGTCCTTTCCTTCCTCATCAGTGGTCCTGAAAGAAGGAGAAATCTATTTGCTTTCATCATGGGTAGACTCTTGACACCCATGACTTTAATGAATGTCTAATCTTAAAAAAAAAAAAAAAAAAAAAAAAAAAAAAAAAATCACCGTTCAGGGGACAGGGGGATGGAGAGATGGCTCAGTGGTTAAGAGCACTGACTGTTTTTCCAGAGGTCCTGAGTTCAATTCCCAGCAACCACATGGTGGCTCACAACCATCTGTAATGAGGTCTGATGCCCTCTTCTGGTGTGTCTGAAGAAAGCTACAGTGTACTCATATACATAAAATAAATCTTTAAAAGTGAAAAAATAATTTGAAAAACTCTGTTAAAAAAAAACTACATAAATATTTTCTTTGACCCTCCCCCCCTTTTCTTATACACTCAGTGAATAATTTACCCAAAATCTAGAACCTGGAGAATATGGGATGCTTTTTCTTTAGCCTGTTGATGTCACTGCAACTACAAGTTAAAAAGCAAAAGCAGGTGCCCAGGGTACAAGAACAGAAAGGAAAACAGGCAGCAATGAGGGAAAGAACCGAAAAAAGGTGGGATCGGAGAGGCCGTACAGAAAGGGCAGGCATTCAGTCCTCATCTCCAGCCCCCCATCCAAGCAAGCTGATCTGTCCTTGCTTCTATTTGGGAACTCCCAGAAGGCTATGCTGCCAAAGGAAAGGGCCCTGCCTGTCTCCTCTATCAACTGACCATTGCAGTGCTGGGAATGGAAGCCAAGTGTATCTAGGCAAATCCTTCTACTGCTAAGCCCCACCCACAACTGCCTGCTGCCACCCCAACCCACACCATTTCCTCCTTCCCCCCTTCTCCATCAACCTGGGGTCCTCCAGAGCCCATGTCTCCTCAAAGGCCAGCAATGAGCTCTTCACGTTCCATAGGGACATAAAGGAGCCTGGGTTGGAGAGGTATGTGCGTGTGGAGAGGGCATTTACAAGGTTAGAGATGTGTCATCTACCCCACAGTCCAGCTAAGGGAGACCCTGGTCCTTCTGCCCTATCTCCTGCCTGAGACTGCCATACAATGACAGCTTTTGAGGCAAGGCATTCATACCTCACCTCCTGAGAGCTTCAAGGAGGCACCTGCAGTGGCCATGCTGGTTCCGGACAAACAGGCAAAGCTCCTCCTCAGAGATGCCTGCACCCCGGGCAATCTTTCCTCCACAAAGACAGAAATTCCTCTGCCTAGCTCATGCATGGCCTCCATTTTGAGTTCAGGCACCCCCCTGCCTT